>NC_042999.1:35706304-35748804 GCF_006345805.1 Octopus sinensis | reverse complement strand
TTCGTCTTGCTATCAAGCCTTTCCTGGATAGAATCATCACAAATGATGAAAAATGGGTTCTCTACGAGGGACGTTCAATAAGTAATGCTCCTGACCCACTTGCAGTTGTTTGATCTAGCTGAAATTTTGCATGTGCAATTATTTATATCTCTATAGATTAAGTGGCAAATTACAGCTCTGAACTAATTGTGGTTTCTGATTTACAGGTGTTTGAACTGAGTCAAGTGTGAAATGGCACCCAATGTGAAAGAAGAATCTATGACCAAATCAGAATAGCACCAAAAATAAATATTATACTTTGTGTTTGTTGGAACATGAGGGTTATTGCCTATCATGAAATGTAAAAATCATGATGAAACAGTTAATGTGGAGAAATATTGTTGCCAAATGGAAGCATTGTGCAACAATTTTCAGACAAAGTACCTATCATTGATCAATTGTAGGGTAGTGTTGCTCGATATTGCAAGACAACATATTGACCAACTCGCTCAGGAAAAGATTTTAGCACTCCTGACCTTACTTCATCTGACTGCTCTCTTTTCAGATCATTGCATCATTAATTACTGGGAAAACAGTTCATTAATTTTGAAGCGGTTAAAAATGATACTATGTGTTTCTTTGCTTCGAAATCTGAAGAATTTTCTGCCCAGAGATCAACAATTTGCCTAATAGATGGGATCATATTTTCAATAATGAAGGGGAAGATTATCTTAATTAAATATATCACAGAAGCATTTGTTTCTTTCCCATCTTGAATGCGACAGAACTTTCTTTCCAACCTAATACATAGGTTCGAAACTTTTTAAACGAAAAAGAGATGTAAAGCTTCCCTGCAAGACTTGCGCTACGCATCTACTGTAATTCACTCAGTAGAGAAACTATTACACCAAGCAACTTTCAGCCATCCTAATTAGACTCTTCAATCTCACGAGCAGGAGAGAGTGTCTGCTTACATTTAGGACGTAAGAATAAAAGCATCAAGAAATATGTAAATAAGTCTTCAATTAATGATGTATCTCGAATTTCAATCTAGTTGTAAATAATAGCACGTAATGTGTTAGGTAAAAAAAAAAACTCCTTGGGCGATTACAAGGCAGTAACCCATCTACGGCGCCTGGAGAACGCAGCTCTGTAACCCAAAAAGTCGGTGATATAATTAAGCCTTTTTAAATATGTTAAATAAAAAAAATTTTAATCTTTGAAAAATATGTTCTTACACATACGCGCGTACACACACACATACGCACGCACGCACACACACAAGCATACATACATACATACATACATACATACATACATACATACATACATACATACATACATACATACATACAAACATACATACATACAAACATACACACATACATAAAACTGAAGATCAGTGACAAAGAAAACACCTATACTGAACTATTGAGAAAATTGCGCGCGAGCGCGAGCGCACACACACACACACACTCACACACGCACACACACAAGCATACATACATATATACATACATACATGTATGCATGCATACATGCATACATACATACATACACACATACATACATGCATGCATGCATACATACATGCATACATACATGCATACATAAATGGATACATACATGGATACATACATACATACATACATACATACATACATACATACATACATACATACATACATTCAAAAATACCCTGTTGATGTTGAAATTCCAATGAAGGAGCCTTGGATCTAGGTTAGAAATCAGTTCTTTCGCTATTGGCAAGAAATCTTAAAATAAGCTGAATAATGACATATATATATATATATATATATATATATATATATATATAAAATCACAATAAGGGTGAAAAAAATTGAATATTAATTAATAACATCAATTTAAAACACCGAGTGGCCTAGCGTATAAAGACTGGGATACAGTAAAAATTATTAATACAAGTAATGAGAGAGAGTCCACATGTGGTCACTCTAACGCTAGAAATAGATGCACGAAGGGAATCCACCACTAAAGAAATGTTCTCAAGAATTAATTCAACGCGCCAAGAATGTAAGCGAGCAGGACAAATGAAAAATAACGAAAAAATAGATTAACTCTATACAATTGTTTCACCGTTAATAGATTGTGTAATTTTACTTATATAATCATTTTCTGATCATTTTCGGACTCAGCAAATTATATTTTTTTTAGATATACTCTACTGAAGATCCGAAAATGATTATGTAAGTAAAATTACACAAATAAAAGAGTAAAAGAGAGAGAGATATTTCAAAACACTAACATTGTTTCATTGTGAAACATACGTTATACATGCATTCGCATGCACGCACCCGCACACACACACACACACACACACATACATATAATGTCTATATACACGTATGCAAAATGCATACATCTATGGCTGTGTATGGAGGTAATGTATTCTTTCTGCTTATAAGTAAAAAAAATTGACAAAGAAGTGAAAGCTGAAACGTATAATATTTTAGAGACTTACCTTCTGGAAGACCTTTAAGAACGAGACCTTTAAGTTCTTTTGGGACTTTATCGTCTGGAATATTTTGTACAAAGAGACAGTGCCCACTTTTGCTTCTGAAACATATATAATTGATTTCTGTCTAAGTCCCAAAACCAGGAAATATTGAGTGGCGTGGGGGACGTATAGTCTATTTAATCCTTTCGGTTTCTGACTGGTGTTTTGTTTAATCCATCTTCAGAGTGATGAAAAGCCAAAAGTAGATCCAGGATAGATAATCTGCACCCAGAACATAACCATTTGAACGCAGAAGACGGATATATCCGTTCAATTTTTTTTTTATCGCAGAAAGCGATTTTACCCTCACGCTGATGAAAAAAACCCCTCCTTAAGCTGTGAGAAGTGAAGACACCCACAGTGTCACTTCTTCAGATTAAAATTTGTTTTCCCCATATTTCATCAAATATATCATTACACGGCAAAAATCAAACTCTTTTAGCGGTGGATATGAAAACTTCTTACAGGAGATACTGAAAAAGTATTACAGAAGGATAATATATCAATTCTGGATATTTTTTGTTGTTTTGTTCTGTTTTTTTTTTTTTTGTAGAATAATTACAGGAATTACCTTGAAATTTAATTACGCATTTAAAGGGTTAAAGGTATGGAATATTGATTTCAAATTTTGGCACCAGGCCAGCAATTTGAGAGGAAGTGTAAATCGATTACATTGGCCCCAGCTTTCTACTGGTATTTATTTTATAGCTCCGAAATGATGAAAGACAAAGTCGACCTCGGTGAAATTTGAACTCAGAACGTGAAGACGGACAAAATGCCGCTAAGCATTTTGCCCGGTGGGCTAATGATTCTCACCGTCTTACGGAACTAAAAATTGCAAAATATTTTCTCTGTTGCTCTGCCATTTCTACTCATCGGCCGCAATTTCGAATAGATATAACTAAGACACGCCATGAAGAATATGGTGATGATGTAATGGTTGTGATTCATTAATTACCTCCTCCTGTAGTATAGCATGGGTCACTTCAGAAATAGATACAAACTACAGCGATACATTTTGTTGTTTTTTTTTTATTTTACTAAGTGTGGAAGAAGTAACCAAACCTATGAACTTTGACCTTGACCTTTGACCATTGAATTTTGTTGGCCAATGCGAGACCAATGTTATTGATAGGGACCATGTCAACACCTGTAGGAATGAGTTAGGAGAAGATTCCAGAAGGCCGATATTCCGATGCATAAATATATATATATATATGATCCATGGATAGATTTTATAAATATCGTAACTCATCGCTTTCTCTCTTTCCATCACAATCTATTTTTCCCTACCAAATACACACAAAACTGCTAACAAAATGAACCTTTAGACTGGTAAAAATTGATAAATATCCTTCAATTATACATTCATTACTTTCAACTTTAATGCCGTATCGCCTGATGAAATGAATACACGAACTAAGATCCACCTGATACCCATGGATATTACGGATTGTACTGTAATTATCCCAAGGACTATGATTGTAAGAAACATGTGATTTGTGGAAACGCGCGTAGCAATGTATTAAAATATTTATAAATTCCATCCATGGATTATTATTATTATTGTTATTATTATTATTATTATTATTATTATTATTATTATTATTATTATTGTACATTATATCGGTACAACTCGCTACAACCCCATAAAACTGCTACTGCAAGTTGGTATCATTAAGTCCTAGTCGACGTAATGAAATAGGAGCTTTTATAAGCCATCTCATTTTTTCCGAACCAAAATAAGGGATTTGCAGCATATTAGGAGGTCAGGGTACTTGATTCCACGCAAAAAATCCTTTTTTTTTTTTCTTAGTGAAAATCGTGCGGGTGTTAATATAGAAATTTACCATAATGTTGTTATTTAGCCTCACATCAACCCTGATACTGCAAACCTATCATCAAAGACATTCCAGCCTTCAGTAAACCGTCTTTTTAGGGATAATCTAGGACATTACATACAATGGGCGTGTGATTTAAGTAGGGGGATACTTTGGCTGCTATTTTTAGCATGTCGAATGACTAGGTAGAGGCTCTTTCATTGGTTCGATTGATGAGATTTTTTTACACATATATGTAATATGCATGTATTATCATCGGCAGAAGTTAGAAAGTAAGTCAAAAGCTGAGAGTTTCATGTATTGGCACTTATCAAACACGAATTTATCCATTGTCACTCTGTAACTTCTGACGAAATAACTTCTAAAATGCAAAATTTTGTCAAAAACATTAAGAGTAAACCCTGTTCTATGTGACACATTCTACCAGTATAGGAAGTTTGAAAGTGTTTAGTTGAAAAGAAATTAATTAAATAATCTGTACGTTTAATTGAATAGATCCGAAATGGATGAAAGGCAAAGTCGACCTCGGCGGAAAACGTAAAGACAGCTCAAATACCACTAAGCATTTCGCCCGGCTCGCTAGCCTTTCTGCCAGCTCATCACTTTAGAATGTAAACATTCATTTTAGAAATATATTCTTTATTCTTATTGCTTAAGCGTTACTTCTTACTTCCTCATTTACTGACATTAAATTTCGTAACATTTTACCTCATAACTGTTTTTCTACTAATTTTTGTTCAATGCGACAAACGATTCTGAATTCTTCATGCATTTTTCTATCATTTAAGCCTAAGAAAAGTATATTTTTAATTTAAAATTTAAAAAATTATGTTAATTGAAGATGAATATCTGCCTTACTGCCCACTTGAGGTCTGACATATTTTGATGTAGCTTTTTTTTTCTACTAAATCAAATCTCAATCTATTAGTGCCAAAGTGCAGCTGAGGAGGCGTCCTATTTAAAACTATTAACAGTTTGCAAGTTAGTTGAGATCTGAATTAGTGGTGAAGCTTGGAAGCTGTTGCGATTGACGAAATGGTAGACTTAAGAATATATTCAACCATTACTGTGGTTGAATGTTATCTTGAGGATGGTTTCATTTTTCTTTTTATTATTATTTGTTTTTTATTATTTTATGATTATTAGTTTTTTTGTTATTTTACTACCAACACCAACACCATCAAGATTGGTTGGATAGCAACCGAAATATAACACCCACCTTATTAATAATTGAAAAATTAGATTTCTTTTTGATCGTTGACATCAAAGTAGCGTCAACAATAGAAAATATGTTTGGGAAAATTTATGAGTCGATAGATATTAGGCTGTTAAAGATATAAACTTTCCACCCACTCATCGCTTTGTATATACAGCAAAAATGATTCATGCAAATGTTGACTTGGTTAAGAATCATTTACCCACGTCATAAACAAAATCTTAACTCAAATAGTTACCTCGAAATTTACACATCACTGGAAAATGAGAAAAAAGAATAGTAAATGTATAATCAAAAGATTATTCACTGAATAACCTTGGAAATAGGAGTAAATAAATAATAAAAAGATCAAATTTCTTATTTACAAGATTTTCTTTTCAAATCTTTCTGCAGAACAATTGCTGAAATCTGTTCCTTTGCCACCCATCAATCCTTTGTGGACACTCGGGTATGAACTACACGGAGTATTGGCATCATGAGGCATCCCCAAACTAGAATAGAAAAAGAGAAAATAGATTTCAAAAATGATTTCAGTTTAAACACATCAAAAGTCAACTAGAAAGAATACATAACTGAATTATTAAAACAGTTCATATCACGTTAACACTATTAGTTGATGAATATTCTTTTCTACTCTAGGCACAAAACCCGAAATTTGGCGGGGGGAGGCCAGTCGATTAGACTGACCCCAGTACGCAACTGGTACTTAATAAGGATGAAAGGCAAAGTCGACCTCGGCGGAATTTGAACTCAGAACGTAAAGTCAGAGGAAAAACCGCTAAGCATTTTGCCCGGCGTGCTAACGTTTCTGCCAGCTCGCCGCCTTATTAGTTGACATATATTGTTGTTCGCATGTATTTGACAGTATTGGTTTTGGATTGTAAGAGATATTTGATTCAGGTGTCACAAATTAATAACTCAATAAAAGTTTCTCTCTCACTCTTTCTCTCTACCTTTCTATCTATCTATCTCTCTACCGATCTATCTATCTATCTCTATCTATCTATCTTTCTGTCTTTCTGTCTTTCTCTCCCTGGTCTGCCACGAGGTTACAGGTCCATTAAACCAGAGTTCATCTCGTATTCCATACCGTATAAGCAACTGAAGTGGAGGCGCAATGGCCCAGTGGTTAGGGCAGCGGACTCGCGGTCATAGGATCGCGGTTTCGATTCCCAGACCGGGCGTTGTGAGTGTTTTTTGAACGAAAACACCTAAAGTTCCACGAGGCTCCGGCAGGGGATGGTGGTGGTCCCTGCTGTACTCTTTCACCACAACTTTCTCTCACTCTTACTTCCTGTTTCTGTTGTGCCTGTATTTCAAAGGGCCGGCCTTGTTACTCTCTGTGTCACGCTGAATATCCCCGAGAACTACGTTAAGGGTGTACGTGTCTGTGGAGTGCTCAGCCACTTACACGTTAATTTCACGAGCAGGCTGTTCCGTTGATTCGGATCAACCGGAACCCTCGTCGTCGTAACCGACGGAGTGCTTCCATCATAAGCAACTGAAACTACAAAATTATCCTCCGAACAGGACGCCAATTCATCGCAGGGTTAACTCGCCACTCTTACTGGAGCTCGTTTTAAGTTGATTGAACTGTAATAACGTGAAATAAAGTGTTCTGTTCGCGACGAGAACGCAACGCAACGCGTATTCTGGGAACCAAAACAGCGGAATTACAATCGTGAGTTCAACATTTTAACCATTAGGACTCGCGCCTTCACATGAAAGAAAATCCAATGTAAGACCCCTCGACATCAGTGTCTTCGAGTTCTAGAACTCATAGGACCCGGTTTTCAAGGAATTTCAGTGACCAAAATCATATATTCCTCCTGAACGAGACGCCAGTCCGTCGTGGGGTCATTTATAGCTGAATGAACTGGAGCAATGTGAAGTATTTTACTCAAGAACACAATGCATCGCTCAATTCCGAAACCACGATTTTACGATCATAAGTGTAATACCCTAACCACCAGTTCACACACCTTCACTCTCAACATAAAAAGTATAGCAGTTCAAAACTTCTATTCATATACTTACATGTGTCCTATTTCGTGAGCGATGGCAACGTATCTTCCCCATGCTGTTCCCATAGAAACACCACATCGAGATTTTGGCCTGCATGCTCCACCTACAAATGCAAGTCCAATGGGATAGATTGGTCTATGCCTAGAAAGAGAAACAAAATTGCTATCGTTGAAAAATGTTATCGAATGTTTAAAATCGATATAAAATCACATGTTTTGAAAGGAAAAGAACAGTAGATGAAATTGACCCTACTATTTGTCGAGACTTGTTTCATCGAGCCTAGAATGATGAAAAGCGAAACCAACCTCTGTAGGATTCGAAACAGAATGTAGTGGAGGCACATGGCCTAGTGGTTAGAGCAGCGGACTCGCGATCGAGGGATCGCAGGTTCGAATCTCAGACCGAGCGATGTGTGTGTTTATGAGCGAAACACCTAAGCACCACGCGGCTCCGGCAGAAGGTAATGGCGAATTTCTGCTGACTCTTTCGCCACAACTTTCTCTCACTCTTTCCTCCTGCATCTTGCAGCTCACCTGCGACGGACCGGCGTCCAATCCAGGTGGGGAACCTATACGCCAATGAAACCGGGAAACCGGCCCTTCTGAGCCAGGCGTGGCTCGAGAAGGAACAAACAAACAGAACGTAAAGGATTCAGAGTTTAAAATATTGGTTTCAAATTTTGGCACAAGACCAGCAGGTTTGGGGAAAGGTGCTAAGTCGATTAAATTTATCACAGGGTTCAACTGGTGCTTACCCCAGAAGAACAAAAGGCAAAGTCGACCTTGGCGGAATTTGAACTCAGACCGTAACGACGGACGAAATGCCGCTATGCATTTCACCCGGCGTACTTAATGATTCTGCCAACCTTGAGTGTTTAAGATATCAAATTCTTTTTACTTGGCCAAATTCTTTTTACTTGGTGCAGAGTCCAGTGGATACCTGTAATATTTCATGACATTGCATACATTAAAAATAATGGATCCCACATAGCTCAATTATTATGACATTCGCTTCGCAATCACGAGATCCTAGATTCGATCTCACAACATGGCATTTTGGGTAAATCGCTTCAAGTGTCTTGGACATTACTATCATCGAGTTTTGGGACTCATGGGACTGGTTACCTGCTTTCCATGATGATTAAGTGACCGAAATTAAACAATCTCTCTGAATGAGATGCCAGTACGTCGTAGGATTATTCATTTACAGCTAAGTGAACTGGGGCAACGTGAAATTATTATTATTATTATTATTATTATTATTATTATTATTATTATTATTATTATTGCTCAAGAATATCACACTGCTTGATTAAGCAACCGAAACCAAGCTTTGTAGGAAATTTGGTAAGGGAAAACTGCGTGGCTTATACCAGTAATTTAAAGGAACAACCCAAGATACAATCCTTGTCCACACACTGAGTCACGTTGTTATTGCTGTTGTTCAGCCCCTTCACCCAAACATATACTGACTGAATAAACAGGCTTATGATGAAAAACATTCTAGCCGTGACCATCCCATCCTCTAAGGCAGCTGTCGCAAACCCTTTTTGCATCATGGACCAGTTTCATATAAAACACTATTTCCACAGATTTGGGGATCACACGCATTACTAAACACAATAGAGTGCATAATATGCAATTTAATTATTACATATAATAATACATGTATTCAGTATATGATAATACATGTATTCAACATATATAATACTTATATAATACACATGTATTACATACAAGTAATACGTACTCTTGGTACTCCGTCGGTTACGACGACGCGTGTTCCAGTTGTTCCGATCAACGGAATATCCTCCAAATGAAATTAACGTGCAAATAATTATGACGGCAGCGACGACGATAACGAGAACATCTATTAATGTTACTGGCAGTTTGTCCGTCTCCGTTTGTCCGCCCCTCTCAGTCTGTCCGCCTCCGAAAGAAGATAATTATGAACGTATTCGATTTATCTCCCTTAGTTACTATGTATTGGGAGTTATTTTTCATATGACAGATAGTGTTGGGAATACAGTTTTGCCAAAGTAAGTAGTGTCAAATAACTAATGTTACATCTAGTTATTTGATAGTTAAACATTATTATTAATTTTAAATTCAAATTACGATGAACGTAAACAAACAAATGAAGTTTGCTTTAGAAGCGTTCAGATGTTTTAGAAAGTTAAAGAAGTGATTTTAAATTCTCAAACGCAGAATAATGCTAATAATATAGCTTGAACAGGATAAGCTACCCCTATTTTGCAGAAAAAAAGTGTTGGCGTCCGGCTATGAGACTTACCTTGTTATTTATATTGACAATATATTTTTTGATTAAATACAATTGAGAAATATGTTTTTAATTTGAATTTAATTTAATAAATATTTTCATTTTCGAAAATTGGTATTCATTTATATTTTTTTTATTTTGTACAATCATCATGAAATATTATTTTAAAAAGTGACATTATGACTATTATGCCTATGTAATATCACATTAAACGATGATACGTAGTCTAGTGTGTAAGCTGTTGGGATCATGATCATAAAGTCGCGGGTTCTATTCTTGGACCAGGTAACGTAAGTCCTTGAGCATAGGCGCAGGAGTGGCTGTGTGGTAAGTAGCTTGCTAACCAACCACATGGTTCCGGGTTCAGTCCCACTGCGTGGCATCTTGGACAAGTGTCTTCTACTATAGCCCCGGGCCGACCAATGCCTTGTGAGTGGATTTGGTAGACGGAAACTGAAAGAAGCCTGTCGTATATATGTATATATATATATATATGTGTGTGTGTGTGTTTGTTTGTATGTCTGTGTTTGTCCCCCTAGCATTGCTTAACAACCAATGCTGGTGTGTTTATGTCCCCGTTACTTAGCGGTTCGGCAAAAGAGACCGATAGAATAAGTACTGGGCTTACAAAAAAGAATAAGTCCCGGGGTCGAGTTGCCCGATTAAAGGCGGTGCTCCAGCATGGCCGCAGTCAAATGACTGAAACAAATAAAAGAGTAAAGAGTAGAGTAAGGCGCTTCATTTCACATTGGTCCAATCTATTCAGCTTCGTGCTAGTGCAGTCCTTTTTCTCATCCAGCTAAATATCCTCAATATTCCTCTAGGTCAAGGGTTGAGAGGGCTGCAAAATGTGTATGTTTGCCCACAGCCTACATACGCCCCTAAAAATACAAGCTAAATCGGGGTACACATCACCAGACCATACTTGCTTGCCAGTTACGTCTGTGGTTTTACATTATATTATCTACTGAGGCAAAAGTATATTTCCAACATTACCCATCACATGATGTGATACAATCTAATTCTGAAAATTAATATTAAAAACACGGCAATCTTTATATCCAACTTAAAGTGATTGTTTAATTAGAATACTGAATACTGAGCTATTTACCGTGAAAGAACCTCCCGTATGCAGTTCTAGCGCCCGTATCCGACGATTCTCGTCTGCCAACGATATAAACATGTGTATTTTTATTCACCATACGTCCATATCAAAGGCCTTTTCAAGGTAAATACCACAGTGTCCCCGTTAAGTTGGATATAAAGATTGCCTTTTGGCATTTATGCTGCTTCTGTCGCTAATAATTATTTATTTAAAATAAATAATTCCAAGAAACTTGATAGGAAATGATTTATACAATACCCTGTAATGAGATAAACGAGATCAAAAGGTTCTTTGTCTGCGTTCCATTTACAAAGGGAACTTAACATCGAGTTCAGTTTGTTCGACACCAAAAACCAGCTCTTCAAAGAAAACAGCAACGATAATAAATAATACGAACGTTAATGAAATTTTGGTTTGAAGAAGTGAAGAGGAGACTGATGAAAATAGTGTAGAATCATTGAGAGAATAATGAATATAACAGAAGAGTATGGAAGGGGGTAACAGAAAGACTGAAAGACTATTAGAATTTAAAAAATAAATATTCATTTATTAGAATTTTTAAAAAAAATGAAAGACTATTAGAATTTTTTAAAAAAAGGCAGCGAGCTGACAGAAACGTTAGCACGCCGGGCGAAATGCTTAGCCGTATTTCGTCTGCTGTTACGTTCTGAGTTCAAATCCCGCCGAGGTCAACTTTGCCTTTCATCCTTTCGGGGTCGATAAATTAAGTACCAGTCACTCACTGGGGTCGATGTAATCGACTTAATCCCTTTGTCTGTCCTTGTTTGTCCCCTCTACGTTTAGCCCCTTGTGGGCAATAAAGAAATAAGAATTTTAAAAAATGTTAGAATGTAAAATCAAAGAAGAATGAGAAAACAAAGATGGCTAGAATGATGTAATTTAAACAGAAAAGAATATATCGGTTTTAAATTTTTGGCACAAGGCCAGAAACTTTTGAGGAGAAGTAAATATATTACATCGACTCCAGTTCTCAACCGGTACTTATTTATCTATCCCGGAAGGATAAAAAGCAAAGTCAACCTCAGCGCAATCTGAACTCAGAACATAGAGACAGACGAAATGCCGCTACGCAAAAAAGAAAGTATAAAAAGAAAGTTGAGATCTTTTCTGTACTTGTTTCATTCTCAGTCATTAAATCGTGGTCTCGCTGGAGCATCACATTGAAGGGGTTTTTATTAAATTAATCTCGCTACTTTTTTTAAGAGTCTGGTTGTTTCTTAATGATTTTTTGTTTATCACAACACTAAGTTTACGAGTTTACGGAGCATAAATGAAGGTATCATATTCTTTATATAAAGTAGCATCAATGTAAAGTGAGACATTGAAAATATACAAGCCGACATGCGCACATGCGCACATGCTCATATATATATATATATATATATATATATATATATATATATATATATATATATCATTTAGATTATGATATGATTGAACGCCACGCAGCACGGAATTTTGTCAGTGAACAAACAGGTCGCGGTCTCAAAGCGACAAAAATATTTTGTCAAATTAAATTTAAATGTTGAAGTGAATCTAACGGTTTTTGTGTGTCTCTTAAATGGCTTATAAAGGCTTATAAACACCTTACACGCTGCAAGACGAAGACAGGTGGTGTAGACAACAAACAGATGTATTAGTATAACGCTCGGGAAGTGAAAAAGTCTTTAACGTTTCGAGCCTACGCTCTTCCACAGAAAGGAACACAGGAAGAAACAAGGAGAGAAAATAAAGAATGTGTAGTAGCTAGCGATCTATCATGGCGAAGGCCGGACAGAAGGGTCACACAGGAGTGCTAAGGAGAAGGGGGGATAATAAAGTGGTGGTGATCCCAAAACGAAGGTGTGCGTGCGTGTGTATAAGAGAGTTTATGGAAGAGGGCTGGTGTGGAAGAGGGCTGGTGATCTTGACGTGTGCGTGTGTGTATGTGTAGGTGTGAAAATGTGCGTCTGGGAAGTGGTCAGTGCTGATGTGTGCGTGGTGGTGTGTTGTGATGTGATGTGTTGTATGGTATGGTGGTGTAAGGTGTAGTGGTGTGTGGTGTGATAGTGTTGGGAGATGAGGCAGGCGGGAGTGAGGAAAGCAAGGGTGGAGTTGGATGGGGAAGGATAGGGAACGTGGGGTTGGAATGTGTAGGGGTGGATGAGCTTACGAGGGAGAGGTGACGATGAAGGGGGGAAGGAGAAGGTGGGTAGGAGTGAAGAGAAGAAGTAGGAGTCGGAGCAAGAGAGGAGATGTGGGTGGGAGGAAGTAGGTGTGAGGAGGAGAGAGGTGAGAGAAGGCGGTTAGATGAAGAGGGGAGGAGAGTTGAGCCCATGTGGCGCCAAAGAGTGAAGAGAGAAGATTAATCCCTGTTCACAGCGCAAACGGGAGTCCGGATGGCCCCTGTGCAAGGACAATCCGAACACGGACAGGTGTTGCAAAGAGTAACCGGTAGAGCGGAAAGGGCGCGAGACCGGGGTGTCATCGCCCAGTCGGATGTCTCCGAGGTGTTCCGCGAACCGGTCAGCCAAGCGGCGTCCCGTTTATCCGATGTATAGAGAAGGGCAGAGAGAGCAGGAGATGCAGTAGATGGCATTGGTAGAAGTGCAGGTGAAGCAGTCAGTGATGTGAAAAGGTCGATGATGGGTGCCAGTGAGGAGGGTGGTGTTGGAGAGGTAAGGGCAAGTGCGGCAGCGTGGGCAGGAGCAGGGGAACGAGCCGGGTTGGGAGTTTGGGTTACGGAAGAAGCTGTGGACCAAGAGGTCTCGTAGGTTGTGGGCTCGTTTGAAGGAGGGTAGGGATCAGTTAGGGAAGATGTGCGAAGTGGAGGGGTCGGACTGGAGTCGCTGGAAGGCTCGAAGAATGGTGCGTTGGAGAGGTAATGGTGAGGGGAAATGGGAGGCGCGAGACGGTGGGGCGAGTTCGGGTGAGAGAGCAGATGCACGGTCCACGGAACGTGCTCTGGCAAGGGCGGTGTGGATAGTGGTGAGGGGATATCCACGTAAGATGAAGTGGCGAGCCATGAGTTGAGACTGAGTCATGGTCGTCACTACAGAGCCTGCGTAGACGGAGGAATTGGGAATAGGGGATGGAAAGCTTGGTGTGTTTAGGGTGGGAGGAAGAGAAAAGATAGAGTATGAATGTGAGTCTGTGTGTTTGTAGTGGATGGAGCTGGTCAGAGTGGAGTGATGAATGCTGACCGAAATGTCAAGAAAGGAGACATAGTTGTCAGAGATAGTGCAGGAAAAGTGAGGAAGGAGGATTTGAAAATGCTGAGGTCTTTTTAAAATGTTTATTGATTTTTCTTCGTGAGTTATCGTCCAAAAAAATCATTACAATTTCACGCTTTTAACTATAATATTATTCATTTTTTGGTGGTGTCAACAGCAAAAAGCTACTGGAAATAATGAGCTAACGTTGAGGGTAGTGACGAAAACAAACACAACACAGGTAATGGGTAGATGAGCTTCTGCAGTTTCCGTCCAGCAATTTCATTCATAGGGCCGAGGCTATAGTAAATGGCATTTGCCGAGGTGCCACGCAGTGAAACTGAATCAAAAAGCACGTGGTTACAAAGCGAACTTCTTAGGCACACTACAATGACTGCGCTTAGAAGGGAGAGAAAGAAAAGGCGCTTAGAAGGGAGAGAAAGAAAAGGCGATAGAGAAAGTGTGAGTTAAAAAAGAAATGGAGAGAGAGAGAAATGGAGTTGGAATTGAGTTATAAGATTAGAGAATTGATGAATTAAACAACAGTTGGAGGAACTCGGTAAAAGAAAGAAAGAAGAGAGAGAGAGGAAACTGAAAGAGACAACCTGGAGGGAATATAGTGACAATGAAATATCAAGAAATTTCTTTCCATCAATATATCTGAAAATAGTTTAATATTTTAATTTACATATTGTGTTGATTTCAATTTTTGGTACTAGGCCAGCAATTTCGGGACACGGGTAAGTGGTATTTATTTTATCGACCCCGAAAGTATGAAAAACAAAGCCGACCCCCGGCAGCATTTGAACTCAGAACGTAAAGTCGGAAGAGACGCCGCCTTTAAATTACGCATAATATTTTTAATATTTTAAATTTAGGTAAAGTGGCGAGCTAGGAAAATCGCTAGTACGCCGGGGAGAAATGCATAGTGGCATTTTGTCTGTCTTTACGCCTGAGTTCAAATCCTGCCGAAGTCGACTTTGTATTTCATCCTTTCGGCTTCGATAAGATAAGTACTAGCCGAGCACTGGGGTCGTTGTAATTGATTTATCCATTTCTTAGAAATTGCTGGCATCGTACCAAAATTCGAAACCAATATTTTAGATAATATATTTTTATGCTTCCGTCTGTACGTTGTTTTAAAGAAATTGGAGTGTAAATAAAGATTATTACATATAATTCGTTTACCTTAAGTACAAGGCCGAAAATTTTGTGGAGAGATGTTAATCGCTGGCATCGACACTAGTACTTGACTGGTATTTTATTTTTTCTACTCGAGGGGTATAAAATGAAATGCTGACCTCAGCAGATTTGAACATGAAATGTCAAGAGCCAGAAGTAAATACTGAAAGGTATTTTTGTTCGAGTATCTCACGATTATGTCTGTTCGCGACCTTTGATATAGATAGCAAAAATAACGGGCAAAAATAAAGGGCAAATACCCTGAAACTAGTCTGCAGATGCCTGACCAGCAAGGGGAAGCGGCTGACCTCCCCTGTTCTAAGGTTATAATGGACACAGGTTTGTGTGTCACATAGCTAGCTAGAGGCGATGGCCTCTTGGAGCTAATCAACGGCAGCATTCGTCCTATATTTCTGGACTGCCATATTAGCTTGGCGATAACTATTAATAGCAAAAATAACGTTATTTCAATTTATCGGCCAAACTACGCCAGGAAAATCGATAGTGTAGTTGTAACTAGGACTTAATGAGGTCAAGAATCTTAGAGTAACTAAAGAGGTGGCCTGTGATATCGGCATGCGATGGAAACTAACTAGTGCACATTGATGTTAAGTATCCTTAACTGCCAATCTTTTCTTAAGTTTTATCAGTAAAAAAACAAACAATAAAACTGTTATAAAGATGAAACTGGAGAATACATTTGCATGATTGAAAAAGTGAAATAACTTACCGGATTCTTTGTCCAAAATTCCATTTTTTTAATTTGAAACACCACTTTATGTCTGAGTTGTTTAATTTTTGTGTATTCATATTGCACCTGTAAAACATATATATTACACCTGTAAATCATGCACAATGGTGACAGCAGCGGTGGTGGTGGTGGTGGTGGTGGTGGTAGTGGTGGTGGTGGCGGCGGTGGTGGTGGTGGTGGTGGTGGTAGTGGTGGTGGTTGATCCACGTCATTCGACGATGAGGATTCAATGGTTCTGTCAAATGAATTACCTGCTCCTGAATTATCCTGTAAGCGGCTGAGTATTCCAGAGGCATATGCACCTTTAAGTAATTCTCATGCAGAATCGGCATGACACTACGGGTACACCTGAGGGGCTTCTATACAGTTTCCATCAACCCAATTTCACTTTCAAGTTATTAGCCGACTCATGGCCATAGAAAGTGATATCTGCCCAAGATTCCACGCAATATTCTGGTTGTGGAGCGAACTTCTTAATGATTCTGGTATACAGCACCCACAATAATCATACATATTACACCTGTACAAAGGCGGTGAGCTGGCAGAAACGTTAGCACGCCGGGCGCAATGCTTAGCGGTACTTCGTCTGCCGCTACGTTCTGAGTTCAAATTCCGCCGAGGTCGACTTTGCCTTTCATCCTTTCGGGGTCGATTAAATAAGTACCAATTACGCACTGGAGTCTATTTAATCGACTTAATCCGTATGTCTGGCCTTGTTTGTCTCCTCTGTGTTTAGCCCCTTGTGGGTAGTAAAGAAATAGGTATTTCGTCTGCCCTTACGTTCTGAGTTCAAATTCCGCCGAGGTCGACTTTACCTTTCATCCTTCCGGGGTCGATTAAATAAGTACCAGTTACGCACTAGGGTCGATATAATCGTCTTAATCCGTTTGTCTGTCCTTGTTTGTCCTCTCTGTGTTTAGCCCCTCGTGGGTAGTAAAGAAATAGGTATTTCGTCTACCCTTACGTTCTGAGTTCAAATTCCGCCGAGGTCGACTTTGCCTTTCGTCCTTCGGGGTCGATTAAATAAGTACCAGTTACGCACTAGGGTCGATATAATCGACTTAATCCGTTTGTCTGTCCTTGTTTGTCCTCTCTGTGTTTAGCCCCTTGTGGGTAGTAAAGAAATAGGTATTTCGCCTGTCTTTACGGCCTATTTGATGCTGAAGGTAATAGAATCGCTATCGTCGGAGTTCTTGGTGGCAATAGAGCATCGGTATATGACGTTACATGAAAACAGTCAATCATCGGTAGTTTGGGCTAGAATCCCTCTAGATCAGGAGTTACTCTTTTACTCTTTTTACTCTTTTACTTGCTTCAGTCATTTGACTGTGGCCATGCTGGAGCACCGCCTTTAGTCGATCGAGCAACTCGACTCCAGGACTTAATCTTTGTAAGCCTAGTACTTATTCTATCGGTCTGTTTTGCCGAACCGCTAAGTTACGGGGACGTAAACACTCCAGCATCGGTTGTCAAGCGATGTTGGGAGGACAAACATATGCACACACACATACACATACACACACACACACACACACACACACACACAACACACACACACACACACACATATATATATACATACATATATACGACGGGCTTCTTTCAGTTCCCGTCTACCAAATCCACTGACAAGGCTTTGGTCGGCCCGAGGCTATAGTAGAAGACACTTGCCCAAGGTGCCACGCAGCGGGACTGAACCTGGAACCATGTGGTTTGTAAGAAAGCTACTTACCATACAGCCACTCCTACGCCTATTCTCAACCATTTTTTTTTTCATCTATGGACCTCTTTGGTTACTATTATATTCTAGTAGAACCCCATAGCCATTTAATGTTTAAAAACTAGTTTTAAAGAAACTTCTTTCGGAATCCCTATTTTGTTTTTCACACATAATTTCTCTAGGTTGATCTATGTAAAATGTAAGAGAAAGAAACCCAGCTGTTTCTTGCAATACATACCAATACATACATTAAAAGCAAATTTTTTCTAGGAGCCCTTAAAATACTATCGTGGATCCCCGATTTACTATTTTGTTCCGTGGACTTCCAAAAATCATGTAGGGACCCTCAGGGGTCATAATGGAGCCCGGTTGAGAACGTCATCTCTAGTTAGTTAAAAGCAAATTTCTTCTAGGAGCCCTTAAAATACTATCGTGGATCCCCGATTTACTATTTTGTTCTGTGGACTTCCAAAAATCATGTAGGGACCCTCAGGGGTCATAATGGAGCCCGGTTGAGAACGTCAGCTCTAGTTAGTTAAAAGCAAATTTCTTCTAGGAGCCCTTAAAATACTATCGTGGATCCCCGACTTACTATTTTGTTCCGTGGACTTCCAAAAATCATGTAGCGACCCTCAGGGGTCATAATGGAGCCCGGTTGAGAACGTCAGCTCTAGTTAATTAAAAGCAAATTTCTTCTAGGAGCCCTTAAAATACTATCGTGGATCTCCGATTTACTATTTTGTTCCGTGGACTTCCAAAAATCATGTAGCGACCCTCAGGGGTCATAATGGAGCCCGGTTGAGAACGTCAGCTCTAGTTAATTAAAAGCAAATTTCTTCTAGGAGCCCTTAAAATACTATCGTGGATCTCCGATTTACTATTTTGCTCCGTGGACTTCCAAAAATCATGTAGCGACCCTCAGGGGTCATAATGGAGCCCGGTTGAGAACGTCAGCTCTAGATAGTGATGAAAAAGAATCGGGTAGGTGCGTGCGTGGGCGTGCATGCATATGTATGGGTGAGTGTTGGTGAGTGAGTGAGCGTATGTTAGAGAGGGGTGAAAAGCAATTTTGGATGGAGAGATAGAGAAATGAATTACCCCATTAAACTTTGATACGATGTAATCGATTTTCTTGTGAAGGGTGTCAAATCCTTTTGCATCTAACATCTTGGTCATCTCTGCATCGTTGTACAACGCCATCTCAACAGTCACCACACGTTTGTCATCTTCAAAAGCATAGGCTTCGTTAACTGTGAAACAAAAAAAACAATAATGACAGTGAGAAACAGATAGTATACATGTATGTATTGTATATATATTTCTTTACTACCCACAAGGGGCTAAACACAGAGAGGACAAACAAGGACAGACAAAGGGATTAAGTCGATTACATCGACCCCAGTGCGCAACTGGTACTTAATTTATCGACCCCGAAAGGATGAAAGGCAAAGTCGACCTCGGCGGAATTTGAACTCAGAACGTAACGGCAGACGAAAAACGGCCACGCATTTCGCCCGGCGTGCTAACGTTTCTGCCAGCTCGCCGGCTTATGTATTGTATATATGTGTGTATGTACACACACACACACACGAAATGGTGCTGAAAAATTCCTGGTTTGGGGTAAAAGATAATAGAGGAGGTTTCCTTAATTCCGATTTTATTCGGCATATTCCCCTCTCAGATTCACACACTTATTGCAACGGTCCTTCAGTTTTTCGAAGCACAGTAAAAGAACATGAAAGGTTGAGCCTCCAATCAGGCCTTTCGCGATACCCTTAAAGCCAGGGAGGAAAGAGTGAGGGAAAGTTGCGGCGAAAGAGTCAGCAGAAGTTCGCCATTACTTTCTGCCGGAGCCGCGTGGAGCTTAGGTATTTCGCTCATAAACACACACATCGCCCGGTCTGAGATTCGAACCTGCGATCCCTCGACCGTGAGTCCGCTGCTCTAACCTCTAGGCCATGCACCTCCACTTAGGGACTTGAAGAAATGAAGTATTGAGGACGTCACGTGACACTCTAATGAACGGAGTAATACTGAAGAATTTCGGAACAGTTCAAGAGAGGAGGCTCGGGGGTGCTTTTGCTGTTAACGTTGTTCATGAGATTTGAAGCCAATACTACAAGTTAACATTTCCAGTTGTTTGGTTGTTTGTCGTTTAACCTAAAATCAACCCTGATCAAGCAGGCCTATGATCAAATGCATTCATCTTGTCATCTGTTATTTTTTTTCAAACGTAATGTACCTAAGACAACATTAACTAATGAGACCTTTTTTTTTAAAGAATAGGATATGATATAGAGGAGATTTCACAGCTATTTCTAAAAGATCGCTCGACTACATAGAGGCTCTCTCTCCCTCACTCACTCTTCTTTCCTCTCTCTCTCTCTCTCTCTCTCTCTCTCTCTCTCTCTCTTTCTTTCTCACACACACACACACACACACACATACCTTGCCGTCCTTATTGCTAGCTGGATTATTGCTAGCATAAAGTAACAAACTATAGAAATTGTGTCGTCTCCAAAGAAAACATTAAACTTTTCTTGTCTTGAGATATATATATCTAATTAAATATATCTTATTATCCTTATCTATATATATATATATTAATACGCTTGTACCGTCGGTGTTTGTTACGCTGAGGGAGATAAGTCAGGATTAAATTCGAGTTATTTCCCTTGGCTTCTGGACTGGCGTTGCTGCAACATTCTTGGAAGGTTACGAAACTCTTCACAGTACATTCAAGCTTCCAGTTCCTTTGAATGAAACAAGTGTGTGCAATGTTCCACCAAATTCTGATCAAGGAAACATTCTTAGGCGAGTAAAAGTCTTCATTATTGACGAAGCTTCAATGACACCAGTTTATGCTTTGAAAGCTGTAGATAATTGTTAAAGAGATATTATGAATAGTAATAGTATATTTGGTGGGGAAATTATCGTACTTGGAGGCGACTTTAGACGAGTTCTTCCAGTTGTTCCTGGAGCTCCTCCTGCAGCTCTACTTGATGCCTGCCTCAAATGCTCCTCTATGGGGGATAATTTTCGCCAAATGCAATTTACGCAAAACATGAGAACAAATGCAAACGAACAAGAATTTTTGAGGTGGCTACACAAAACTTGGAAGTGGATTTCTTCAAAGATCTCTTGATAATCTCGCAGAAGATACTATTGATATTCCTGAGTTAAGTTAAGTTAATTTTTTGGCTCAAAAAGCAAAAAGCAAAGCCATGTAGGGGGACATGGAGTTATGTACAGGGTGAGGCATGCATATGTAACAATTCTTTGGTATCTGATATATTTGACAATTGTACAACAGAAGAAATGAAAAATAGAGTGATCTTATCCCCTAAAAATTCGGACTGCTTAGCAGTTAATGAAGAAATGCTAAGTAGATTGCCCACTGAAACTAAGACATATCTAAGCACCGACTCAGTAACTTCTGATAATGAAGAAGAAGCTCAGAATTATCCAATGGTGTTTATAAATTCTTTTATACTTTCTGGAATACCTCCCCATTGTCTTAACTTAAAAGTTGCTATCAATTATTATGCTTCTTAGAAACCTCTCTATAACACAAGGTCTATGCAACGGAACTCGCTTGGAAGTACTTCAGCTCCACGAGCATAGCACCGAGGCGTCAATTATAAATGGATCTCATTCTCACACGAGAGTACTAATTCCAAGAATCAAATTTACTCCAAGCGATGCAAACATTCCATTCGTTCTACATTGGACCTAGTTCCCTGTTCGTCTGTCCTGTTCTATGACAATCAATAAAGCATAGGAGCAAACATTCAATAGAGTTGGCATACACTTGCCACAGCCATTTTTCACTCATAGTTAGCTTTACGTAGCTTTTTCAAGAGCAAGGGCGATAAACAGTGTGTGGGTTAAAGTGACAACTCAAAATGAATACACTCAGGGTCGCAGAAGGGGAATCACCTACGCTAGAAACATTGCACATAGGGAAGTGCTATAACGGATGTATTTAACATATACTTTCACACAATAACTTAATATATATTTATATTATTAAGAAGTATAACATAAAGGATAATTGTGAAGGCGCATGGCTTAGTGTTTAGAGCGTAGAGCTTACGATCGTGAGGTTGTGAGTACGGTTCCCGGACCGGACTGTGTGCTGTGTTCTTGAGCAAGACACTTTATTTCACGTTGCTCCAGTCCACTCAGCTGTAGAAATGAGTTGCGACATCACTGGTGCCGAACGTATGGTCCTTTGAATTTCCCTTGGATAACATCAGTGGTGTGGAGAGAGGAGGCTGGTATGCATGGGCGACTGCTAGCCTTCCACAAACAATCTTGCCCTGACTTGTGCCTCGGAGGGTAACTTTCTAGGGGCAATCTCATGGTCATTCATGACCGAAGGGGGTCTCCTCCTCCTAAAGGATAATAGAATTTTTCATGAACCAAAATAGTGCAAATTAAACGATTTTGATTAAATGATAACTATTCATTGGACGATATTTAAATTATCCGTGAATCTTTTTCACGAGTCCAGCTAGCTGTTTACTAATATGTAAGGGCAGTAGCGCAGTGAGCTGGCAGAATCCTTAGCACGCCAGACAAAATACCTAGCGGCATTTCGTCCATCTTTACTTTCTGAGTCTAAATTCCACCAAGACCGACTTTGCCTATAATCCTTTCGAGATCGATAAAATAAATACCAGCTGAGCACTGGGGTCGATGTAATCGCCTGACTCCACCCTCAAAATTGCTGGCCTTGTTCCAAAATTTGAAACCAGTATGTAAGGGCGGTAAGATGATGAGCTGGCAGCATTTCGTCCGTCTTTACGTTCTGGGTTCAAATTTTGCCGAGGCATTTGCATTTCATCCTCTCGCGATCAATAAACCGGGGTCAATGTAATCAACTTACTCTTTCCCCTGAAATTGCTGGCTTTGTGCCAAATTTCAAAACCATTATTATTGTTGTTGTTGTTGTTGTTGCTGTTGTTTCTTTTGTAATTACCTTTATCCACAAATGAATGCTTGTCTTGCTTTCGATGTTCACCAACAATATGTCTTGCTCCATCATCCACTGGTTCCAAAGTGTATTCAGTATCACCAAGCACCACTGATCCTCTCTAGATGAAATATAAACGAATATATTTTTTTTTAAATCACAGCAAGTATGGAAGCTAAAATATCAAAGCGATTTTTTCTTAATCAAAAACGTATTCGGAGATGTGATATATATTGGTGGTTCCTCCCTTGGTTTCGATTATGAGTATCCTAGTCGTAATCATTAAGGGTTTGTATGTGTGTGTGTGTGTGTGTGTGTGTGTGTGTGTGTGTGTGTGTGTGTGTGTGTGTGTGTGTGTGTGTGTTTGTTTGTGTGTGTGTGTGTGTGTGTGTGTTTGTGTGTGTGTGTGTGTGTGTATGTGTGCGTGTGTGTGTATGTGTGCGTGTGTGTGTGTATGTGTGCGTGTTTGTGTATGTGTGTAGTATGTGTGCGTGTGTGTGTGTGCGTGTGCGTGTGTGTGTGTGCGTGTGTGTGTATGTGTGTGTGTGTGTGTGTGTGTGAGTATGTGTGTGTGTGTTTGCGTACATATATATATAAATAACAACACAGATGGGTTGATGTTCACTATAGCAGTTTCAGACATGTACTTTATGGATGAACAAAAGGGTCATATCAAGCAAAGTAACCATTTTTTTTAGGTGAATTGAGTACAATTTAACACTTAGGATTCTTCACGAAAATAGAACATAGTACAAACTGATCCTCCCATCTAGGTTACTGCTGGGAGAGTGAATGGCAGAAGCTATTACAAAGTATATATTCATAGGGATTTGTTGCGAACTCGTTCGAGGGATTGGAATAAACGAAAGAAATGAAGGGAGATGGAGAGGGAGGAGAAAAAGAGAGAAAAATGAAATATATATTATATATAAGTATGTATGTATACATGTATTTATGTATGTATAAGAAATTAACATTATCCGGGTTCAGTTCCACTGCGTGGCATCTTGGGCAAGTGTCTTCTGCTATAGCCCCGGGCCGACCAATGCCTTGTAAGTGGATTTGGTATACGGAAACTGAAAGAAGCCTGTCGTATATATGTATATATATATATGTGTGTGTGTGTGTATGTGTTTGTGTGTATGTGTTTGTGTGTCTGTGTTTGTCCCCCTAGCATTGCTTGACAACTGATGCTGGTGTGTTTACGTCCCCGTCACTTAGCGGTTCGGCAAAAGAGACTGATAGAATAAGTACTGGGCTTACAAAGAATAAGTCCCGGGGTCGATTTGCTCGACTAAAGGTGGTGCTCCAGCATGGCCGCAATCAAATGACTGAAACAAGTAAAAACAAAAAAAATTGTTTTCATTATTTACATTATTTACAATTGACGGATATTTGTCCTCATCTTGTTTGTTGTTAACACAACGTTTCGGCTGATATACTCTCCAGCCTTCATTAGGTGTCTTGGGGAAATTTCGAACCTGGATTCTCATTCCTAAGGTATTTTTCGATGTTGTTGTTATTATTATTATTGTTATTATTATTATTCAGGTCACTACCTGAAATCGAACTCAGAATATTGGGGTTGGTAGCCCGCGCTCTAAACCACTACGCCATATGCCCGTGTATAAGATAAACACAAGTTTATATTATTAGTTCCTACATACGTTTTACGATTTTGGTTGTTTGGAACTCATCAATGGGTGTTACAAATGCATTTGTATGCTTAACCACAACGGATCATCAGGAAACACTTTACTGCATTTAGTTACAGAGAACTAACGTCGAGAGTTGAATAGATGGCGAGACATTTTATAATTATTAGGAAAGAGAAATAGGAGAGCAATTGGTTGAGAAGAGGAAAATAGACTAAGAAACAAGAAAGAGGGGAATAGCGAAAGAGAAACAGAGAAGACTAATAGAGGATAAAAAGAGAAAAAGGAAGAGATAGAAAAGAAGAAAGGAATAGAAAAAATGGGAGAAAAGCTCTTATATTTTTATTGCGTCTAAAAACTGCAATAGGAGGATGCAGGTTACTTGATTGAAACGAGGTTATTTTTCTGAAATATGCTGACACCTTTCATGCAACACTTTTGTAATACCAGCGAAATTTCGGTGCCAGTTAATCACTAACGGATTTTGCTCACAAATTTTACTTTGGCTGCTTGTATATACGGGAGTGAGTTACGGTTCAGCGTCGAAACACCCAATGATCGTTGAACAAGTTTGATAACATGAATTCCACCAGGTCAAAGCTACATTCACAAATAGCGAATGACCCCGTATCTTTTAGATGCAACTAATCTCATACACACATACACACATATATACATGTGCGTGAGTTTGTATGTGGGTGTATGTATGCGTGTGTATGTATATATATATATATACGAGCAAAACGCCCCCCCTCCAATGGACGGTGCTGAGTTGTCAAACATTTAAACCAAATTTTCTCAAAACAACTTGACCGACCGTCCCATAGGCCTTCCCTTTGAGAAACACTGATTTAACCTAAATTTGAGACACCAACAAAAGAAAAGAAAAAAAAGTAGACTTTTTTTTCTATTCCAAAGAAAAACGATTTTATTCACACAAATATGCAACCGAAGAGTTTAAAGCACCAGTAATGATAAGGCTGTTGACTGGGAGAACACAAACATGGTTTAAACAGTAAGCTTGGCAGGAAAGAAACGTGCCTTTAAGCAGTACAAAAACAACAAAAAATGGAAGGTGCAGTTACGTACAGGTTGACGGAAGAAAAGCACGTTCCCACGGCTTTATCGATCGCGTTCTCACCTGGCATCGATTTTTGTAATTTTTTCAAGACTTATACACGCCCTGATACCGTCTGTATCTACATATCAAATTTGAGCGCAATCGGATGGAGGGTGCCCGAGATCCTAGAAGCCACACACACAGACAGACAGAACGGATTTTATATAATAGATAGGGCCTCCGTCAGTAAAGGCTGATTGTGCATATGCACATGTATGAGTAAACCGAGGTTAGATTTATGTTGTTGTTGTTGTTGGAAAACTGACAGTTTCCCATGATTGTCAGTCTCTCTTTTTGCAACACTGATGTTTATCTCAGGCGTTGCTATCAGAAAGCAAAGAGTCGAAACACATACTACAAGGCATCTTGCCCAACTCTTTAACAGTTCCACCAATCCACCGCTCTTGATAGGATTGTTTATCGAGCCCAAAAAAGATGAAAGACAAATTTGGTTTCGTTAGGATTTGAACTCAGAGCAGAGAAAGGTGAAATAATACCGCAAAGCATCCTATGCAATACTCGGACGACCTGGTAATTCAACACCTTAACCCTTTTACATTCAGATTACTCTTTCAAATATTATGCTTATTATTCAAATTGCTTTGAATTAATCATGCATAAACTCGTAGCTCTGAGATTTCCATGATGCGCAATCTCATAGCTCTGAGATTTCCATGGTGCATAATATCGTAGCTCGAAGATTTCTATTTTTAGAAAGTCAATGAAGTGTTTGATCTGGCTGGGTTGAACATAAAACAGGAGAATATTGGGGCTGGATATGGTCAGTTTAAATTCTAAATGATTAAGTAATGAGTAAGTGACCAAATATTATGACAAGTTTCATCTGACAAATTTCCACAATTTCTGTCTATGTTATTTCACTTAGAAAGCTTTCGTAGAAGATATTGCCAAAGGTTCTGTATAGTAAAATTTAATCCCATGGAAAAAACCATATGATTTTCAAACACATTTCTTTTGCAGTGAAGGGGTGAGAAGTAGACAAAGAGGAGAAGAAGGAGAGAAATAATGAGAGAGAGAAGATATCTATTTTATCATCTGATTGTAGATAGGTATATTCCATATAATTTCAAATTTCAGTAGTTTATCTAGGTTCACGAAATCTGACCGTGTGATGAGACAGATTTATAACTTTAGTACATCTGCTTTTATCGTTTCTTCACGTGATAGTAGATGATAAGGCGCGCGTGTACATGCACGCACATTTGTATGTAGACATTTCTTATTTCTTTACTGCCCACAAGGGGCTACACACAGAGGGGACAAACAAGGACAGACAAACGGATTAAGTCGGTTATATCGACCCCAGTGCGCAACTGGTACTTATTTAATCGACCCCGAAAGGATGAAAGGCAAAGTCGACCTCGGCGGAATTTGAACTCAGAACGTAGCGGCAGACGAAATACCTATTTCTTTACTAAACACAGATGGGACAAACAAGGACAGACAAACGGATTAAGTCGATTACATCGACCCCAGAGCGTAACTGGTACTTAGTTTATCGACCCCAAAAGGATGATAGGCAAAGTCGACCTCGGTGGAATTTGACCTCAGAACGTAACGGCAGACGAAATACGGCTACGCATTTCACCCGGCGTGCTAACGTTTCTGCCAGCTCGTCGCCTTGTATGTAGACATTTCTGAGCCAACAAAAACACTTTCCTCCTCATCCAACACATATGTATTCTCCCGTTCACAAATGCAAATTCCTATCTACTTATCTATCTATCTATCTATCTATCTATCTATCTATCTATCTATCTATCTATCTATCTATCTATCTATCTATCTATCTATCTATTTATCTATCTATCTATCTATCTATCTATCTATCTATCTATCTATCTATCTATCTATCTATCTATCTATGTGTGAGTGTGAGTGTGTGTGTGTGTGTATGCATGCATGTACGTATATATTATACATACACACATGTGCGCGTGTCATAAGAATTTAGAAACTTTGAGAGAACGTGAACTAATTCGTTTTTAACAGTAAAAGCATAAAAATATTGGGCTTAAAACCGTCTGATATGTTTACAGAACATGTGGGCTCATATCCCACGGGCAAATTTCAACTTTTTCTGTCTAAAGGGATTTTTAATTCAGTATTTACAAACTATTAATTATAGCTTTATCTACTTCGAGTTTGAGCGTTAAAATCGAATTATTCCCACACAAACTCACACACATACAAGTACGTATATATGCTTGTTTGTTTGTGTGTGTGTATGTGTCCTCCTTTTATACACACTAACATTCACACATTCACATATTCACTCACATTCACATCACAGAACGTAAAGATATAGTCTCTCAGATGATTTACTTCTAGTTGAGGCTGGGGTTCAGGAGACTGAAGATGACCACGATAAAATAGAAGTGACAATCTACTTTGTTTAATACGCATACGCATGAAGGCGGCGAGCTGGCAGAAACGTTAGCGCACCGGACGAAATGCTTACGTTCTGAGTTCAAATTCCGCCGAGGTCGACTTTGCCTTTCATCCTTTCGGAGTCTATTAAATAAGTACCAGTTACGCACTGGGGTAGATATAGTCGACTTAATCCGTTTGTCTGTCCTTGTTTATCCTCTCTGTGTTTAGCCCCTTGTGGGTAGTAAAGAAATAGGTATTTCGTCTGCCATTACGTTCTGAGTTCAAATTCCGCCGAGGTCGACTTTGCCTTCCATCCTTTCGGAGATCGATCAATTAAGTACCAGTTGCGCACTGGATTCAATATAATTGACTGGCCCCCCTCCACAAAAATGTCGGGCCGTGTGCCTAGAGTAGAAAAGAATATACATACGCATGGCTCAGTGGTTCGAGCCTCGGGCGCACAATCGTGAGGTAATGAGTTCGATTACCAGATCGGACTGTGTATTGCGTCCTTGAGCAAGACACTTTATTTCATGTTGCTCCAGTATACTCAGCTGTAGGAATGAGTTGCAACATCACTGGTGTCAAGCTGTAGCCTTTGCCTTTCCCTTGGATAACATCGGTAGCGTGCATGAGCGTCTATTGGTCTTTCACAAACAACCTTGCCTCGGAGGGGAACTTTCTAGGTGCAATCCCATGGTCATTCCTGACCAATGGGGGTTTTTACCCTTTACTCTTTTACTAAAATCTACCCGCATATATCAATAACCGCATACGTTTGTCGCATCAACTGTTGTTACTTCTCAGTGCCAAACTAAACACTAAATTCACTCATTAACCTCATTCATTTATCATAAAAGCGCCACCTAGTATATAAGATGTCTAGACTATCGGCAGATCTTTAATGGTTGTGTTGTTAAGAAGTTCACTTGGCAACCGTGTAGTTATGGGTCCAGTCCCACTGTGTGGAACCTTGGGCACATGTCTTCTATTATAACACGGGGGGTTCAGGTTCGATCCCACGGTGCGGCACTTTGGGTACATGTCTTCTACTATAATACTATAATGCCTTGTGAGTGATATTTGGTATGCAGAAGCTGTGTGGAAGCCCGATGTATGTGTGTGTATGTTTGTGTGTGATTATCCCCAACCACTGCTTGATAACCGGTGTTGGTTTGTTTCAGAAATAGAGTCCGATAGAATACGTGCCAGACTTGAGTCAAACTTAAGTACTGGAGTTGATTGGTTCGACTAGAACCCTTTAAGGTGGTGCTCAATTTTTTCTATCCAAAAGGGTTTTTAACTCAATATTTACAAGCTATTAATTATAGCTTTATCTACTTCGAGTTCGAGTGTTAAAATCGAATTATTCATACACATGCACAAACGCACGCACACACACACACACACACACACACACACACACACACACACACACACACACACACACACACACTCACACATGACTGAAACAAGTAAAAGATAGAAAGAAAAAATACAACAGGGATCATCATCGGACAGACACAAAAGACAGCCTCAAATCAGCCTTGATTAAACAGACCTATAGTCAAAAATATTCCAGCCATGACCACCACGTCTTTGTTCGGGGACTATATTATATTTAATATGTGTGTAGGTGTTCCTAACATATCCTTCTTTACTTAAGACAGCAGGCTGTAATTTGAGATAGATTTGGTTGCTACTTCTAACAAGTTGAGGTTTCATCACATGTTCAATAAATGAGTATTAGTGAGACAACGGATCTTACCAAACCGTTACAGTAAGACAATGACGCACTGCCACTATAGCCATCGATACGACCGACCAGATAACAGTTTCTTGGTTCCACTATAAAGTGTTGCTCTTCCTCTCCATTCGAAACCACGATCTTTGCATTTTCATGTAATATTTGTTCTGGATGCTTTAATGATAATTTCAGTTGCAACTCAGCAAGAGGAATATGTAGGATTGTTTCCACCTGACTGCCTTGTCTTTCTTTGATTCTACTGATATTCAAACTGCAAAACAAGCATAAAATAGAAAATAAAATAGTGCCATCGATGAAATATAGAAATATAGCTAAGTGAATCAGAGTGAGCCGCAAAATGTTCAGTCTAAACTATATCTGTAAAAAAGAGATAATAGTTTTAATGACAATTCTTGTTAAAAAAGCAAGGCAGATAACTCCGAAATCAAAAATGCCTAAAATTATGTAAGTTACATTAGGAAGTGAATCTTGTCTTTGGAGGTTCAACCAATATTTCCGAAGCCTTGTTCCCTTAAGTATGGTATATCTACGAATTTTTCAAAAGTTAGCTGACTGCGAGAATCTTGAATTATATTAAAGATGTATTGTTAAAAGTCTTGTTTTTCACATTGCTAATCAGGGAAAAGGATGGAAAAATATTACGAATCCACAGGGATGGGCTCCAGAGGTTTTACAGAACGCTCCTTCAGATCAGAGCTGTCACGAGACTAAACAAAAATAAAAACAGGTTACTAATTTAATGACCTCCTTGGTCCAGTTTCACTTCCCTTTTTCCATCACTAAAGTAATCCTGCACTACTAATTGTGTAAGCTCAACCACAAGCCTTAATACAATACATTGATGTATACATACATACATACATACATACATACATACATACATACATACATACATACATACATACATACATACATACATACATACATACCCTGTTGTTGATGTCGAAATTCCAATGAAGAAGCCTTGGATCTAGGTTTAGAAACCGGTTCTTTCTTTATTGGCAAGAAATCTTGAAATAAATTGAATAATGATATACATACATATATACATACATACACACACACGTACGTACGTACATACATGCATAATACATACATACATACATACATACATACATACATATATACATACGTACCTACGTACCTATGCACGCACGCACATACATACATACGTACGTACGTACGCAAACACGCACATACATACATACATACATACATACATACATACATACATACATACATACATACATATATACATACGTACGTACATGTATACATACATGCGTACGTACATGCATACATACATATATACACACATACATACGTACGTACGTACATACACGCATACTATTCTTTTATTCTTTCTTTAACTTGTTTTCGTCATTGGACGGCGACCATGCTGCGACACTGACTTGAAGATTTTAGTCGAAAAAAACGACTCCAGTACACGTTTTTTTAAAGCCTCCTACTTAAATATCGTTCGCCTTTTGGCAAACCGCTATTTTACGGCGGTGCAAACAAACCAACAGCGGTGTCAAGCGGCGGTGTGGTCAAACACAAATACAATGATACATACACGCATCCACATTTCTCTCTCTCTCTCTCTCTTTCTCCGTTTCCCTCTCTCGTTGCTCACATGTGACCATCGTCCATCTTTCTCTTCCTCGCGTGATCATCTTTCTTTTCTTTCGGGGCTGTCTTAAGGACAGCATGTATCCTATCTCTCTCTTTTATCTTTTCTTTTGTCAAAAGAATATTTCTCCAGCATTCGTTATTTTACCCTCGTCCTGATCTAATGACCCTCCATGTTTGCTTTTGTTTGGTTTCCTTGTATGTCTCCACTGTCCTGTTTTTGTTCCCAACTTTGACCCTCCATAAATCCCAAATTTTGTTTTGGAATTTATGGGAGCAACTGTCTTCAAAGACACCTGCTTGAAATGAGGAGCAGATAGACAACTGACAACTGATGAAGGGTCGTTCTTTATGTTACTTGTCATGTTTTCCATTTCTTCCTCCCGTTGTTTGCATATTGAACTCATTTGCTTTCGTATTTCATATTACTTACAGTTGGTGACGTCCTGTACACATATATGCATGTGTGTATATATATATATATATATATATATATATATATATAGGTAAATACAGGCTTTGTTTCAGTTTCCGTCTATCAAATCAACTCACAAGACTTTGGTCGTCCCGGGGGCTATAGTAGAAGACACTGAACCCGAAACCATATGGTTGGGAAGCAAACTTCTTACCATACACCCACGCCCGCGCCTTAATGCATGCATACATACACACACATACACACGCATGCATACATACAAATACATACATACATACATACATACATACATACATACATACATACATACATACATACATACATGCATATGCACATACATTACATACACATACACAGAGCGTATATTAACAGATGGTAGCGAGAAAATTAAAACCACTTACGGATGGTGGATACCGCCATCAAGAATTTCCGATAATTCAGTCAAATGAAGTCGTTCAAAAGCATCTGAAGAATACGGAAGCACATGTACTTTTAGTAACGTAAGGTGTATATGGACGTGTAATTGTGTGTCTGTATGTGTAGTAGTAGTAGTAGTAGTAGTAGTAGTAGTAGTAGTAGTAGTAGTAGTAGTAGTAGTAGCAGCAGCAGTAGCAGCAGCAGCAGCAGTAGTAGTAGTAGCAGCAGCAGCAGCAGCAGCAGCAGCAGCAGCAGCAGCAGCAGCAGTAGTAGTAGTAGTAGTAGTAGTAGTAGTAGTAGTCCCAAAACCTCGTCGATCGGGCAAACCAATGCTCAAATGCGCTTAAATTGCGGCCATGGAGTGATAGCACGTATATCAGAATATCCAGTGATGATATAGAAGAGAACATTGGAATTAGACGGAGAAAGACACGGGATGGAACATTCTAGTCTAAAGCCTTTGTTCCAGTATAGCCTAGCCTATTAGGATAAAGGATAACACACACTACAGAACTACATAGCATTCCGTCTGTCTCGTCTCATACGAACTGCATTATCTACCGTCTTCTTTAAATCAGATTTGGCTGCTATTTCTTGCTGATCGAGCGACCACTTGAAGGTACCTAGCTAAGTATGGCTAAGTTATTGGTCGAAGTTATTGGTCGATGCTATTTCTAGCAGGTCACATGACTATGTCGTTACACTTTTGCTCAATTCTTCATTAAAATATATTTTTATGTTTCAACATTGAATGCCTAATTAAAATAGATTTCTACATAATATTTTGTTGCAAGCATTGCATGTATGTATGTAAATATGTATGTGTGTATGAATGTATGTATGTATGTATGTATGTATGTATGTATGTATGTATGTATGTATGTATGTGTATGTATGTATGTTTTATGTGTGTATTCTCATGCATATAGTTGCATACCTAGACATGCTCATATATATTTAAATGATAAACTTCTGCAAAGTTTTACAGATTTTTACAGTTCCAGTGATGGAATGGATCTGTAGTCTTCGAATTAGGTTTCTCCTTTCTGGTTTCGAGAAGCCTAATTTCTTAAGATTGGTATCTAGGCTACTACTACTACGACCCCCTTCGGTCATGAGTGACCATGGGATTGCACCTAGAAAGTTACCCTCCTAGACACAAGTCTGGGCAAGGTTGTTTATGGAAGACCAGCAGTTGCCCATGCATACCAGCCTTCCCTCTCCACGCCACTGATGTTATCCAAGGGAAAGACAAAGGTCGATACAGCTTGGCACCTGTGACGTCGCAACTCATTTCTACAGCTGAGTGAACTGGAGCAACGTGAAATAAAGTGTCTTGCTCAAGAACACAACACGCAGCCAGCTCCGGGATTCGAACTCACGACCCCACGATCGTAAGCTCGACGCTCTAACCGCTGATCCATGCGCCTTCACGGTATCCAGGCAGTGTGTTACATATCCCAGGGCCCCAATAATTACAAGTATAAACCTGAACTTGTAATCTGAATAGTTCAATAGTCCAGCGTATTTTCGTTTTCGCTTAACTTTTTAGCTTTATAATAACATCCACCAGGCAGCTGATTTCCACAAATGTACACAGTTTCTCTTCTCTATTCCATATCACTATATCAGGTTTACATTTTACTTGGGTTATCACTAGGACATTCCACCAGTACTCCTTTTCATTATGGATGGCTATGCCTTCTACCATACTTTGGGTTCTTACTTTTTGGGGCCTCGGTGTTGTCCTTCCGACGGATCTCATTTTACAGTGTCCCAGCTACAACATCATGTCTCATCGGTAGATAACATACATGTATGTATGTATGTATGTATGTATGTATGTATGTATGTATGTATGTATGTATGTATGTATGTATGTATGTGTATATAGGTTTTCTTTGAGTTTTATTTAATAAAGCGACAAGACTTTTAGGGTTAAAAGAGTTCCCGGTGTATATAAATATGTGGATGTATTAGTTGAAATGTCGATACATGTACCAGAGTGTGTATATTTATTCACATAACAATCTCAGCTGGAGAAGTTTTGGAATGTTTGTACATACGTACGTACATATGTATGTATGTATGTATGTATGTATGTATGTATGTATGTATGTATGTATGTATGTATGTATATATGTATATATGGATGGATGGATGGATGTTTGCATGCATGCACGCATGTATGCATTCATGTATGTATGCATTCATGCATTCATGTTTGTATGCATGTATGCATGTATGTATGCATGTATGTATGCATGCATGTATGTATGCATGTATGTATGTATGTATGCATGTATGTATGCATGTATGCATTCATGTATGTATGCATTCATGTATGTATGCATTCATGTATGTATGCATGTATGCATGTATGTATGCATGCATGTATGTATGCATGTATGCATTCATGTATGTATGCATTCGTGTATGTATGCATGTATGTATGCATGTATGCATTCATGTTTGTATGCATGTATGCATGTATGTATGCATGTATGTATGTATGTATGCATGTATGTATGCATGTATGCATTCATGTATGTATGCATTCATGTATGTATGCATTCATGTATGTATGCATGTATGCATGTATGTATGCATTCATGTATGTATGCATGCATGTATGTATGCATGTATGCATTCATGTATGTATGCATTCGTGTATGTATGCATGTATGTATGCATTCATGTTTGTATGCATGTATGCATGTATGTATGTATGTATGCATTCATGTATGTATGCATTCGTGTATGTATGCATGCACGCATGTATGCATTCATGTATGTATGCATTCATGTATGCATTCATGTATGTATGCATGTATGCATTCATGTATGTATGCATGCATGTATATATGTATGCATGTATGTATGCATGTAAATAAATTTGTCAGGTCGCTCTTAATGCTACTGGTAATATTGTAACTCGGGACAACCTTTTGCATGGTTGGGCCATCGGCTACTGAATTGGCAACCCTACCAAGTTTGCTTGGTAAGGAGGGTAGTTTACATTGGAGGCGCAGCAGGACGCAAAACAAAGTCTGTCACGGGGCATACGAACTCTGTAGAGTCAATGGCCATCCAAAGGCCGAGGATGAGAAACAACCTAAGTGAAAGAAAACTGGTGTTACACTCGTGGCTTCATTTACATCCAGTGATGTAGTGATTAGTTCTTCTTTTCAGGCAAATGCTTACGTTGTTTAGAGAGCGGGATTGGCTCTGTGTAAGACCTCCATTTATAGAGCTTCGGGCACGAGCCTCGCTTGATTTTTAATATCTCTATGTGTTGCGCATGGCTCAGTGGTTAGAGCGTCTGGCTTACAATCATGAGGTAGTGAGTTCGATCCCGGACTGGACTGTGTTTTGTGTTCTTGAGCAAGGCACTTTATTTCACGTTGCTCCAGTTCACTCAGCTGTAGAAATGAGTTGCGATGTCTCTGGTGCTAAACTGTATCAGCCTTTGCCTTTCCCTTGGATAACAATTGGTGACGTGGAGAGGGAAGGCTGGTATGCATGGGCGACTGCTGGTCTTCCATAAACAACTTTGCTCGGACCTGTGCCTCGGAAGGGAACTTTCTAGGTGCAATCCCATGGTCATTCATGACTGAAAGGGGACTTTAAAAATAAAATGCGTTGCATACTATGGCTGGTCATAACCGAAAAAGGTAAAACACTGAAAAATTCGATGATGGAATGAAGTCATGTGTCGGCGAGAGTGGTAAGTCTCTGAACACCTGCTGTTAGCGGTGACTATTATTACTACATCTGTGTCAAAGAGCGTAGATCCCTGGCAGGACTATAAAGCCATATCTGTGCCGCTCATGTTTAAGAGAACAGTCAAGCGATAGCATTGCCCGAAATCGAGTTACTGCTATCACCTATGTAAATATTAGAAAGTCTGATTGTCGGTATAACAAGAGGGAGAGAAGGAGGTATATTAGCACGCTCTTCAAATAACTTACATTCATCTATTGCATCTTTATTTCTCTAATTTGACTGTATTTGCCAAAGCCAATATAGCTGCCTCAGCATATAGTGCCATACAAGGCGGCGAGCTGGCAGAACCGTTAGCATGCTGGACAAAATGCTTGGCGGTATTTCGTCGAGCTGGCAGAAACGTTAGCACGCCGGGCGAAATGCTTAGCGGTATTTCGTCTGCATTACGTTGTGAGTTCAAATTCCGCCGAGGTCGACTTTGCCTTTCATCCTTTCGGGGTCGATAAATTAAGTACCAGTTATGCACTGGGGGTCGATGTAATCGACTTAATACCTATGTCTGTCCTTGTTTGTCCCTTCTGTGTTTAGCCCCTTGTGGGTAATAAAGAAATAGGTATTTCGTCCGTCTTCACATTCTGAGTTCAAATTCCGCCGAGGTCGGCTTTTGTCTTTCATCCTTCCGGAATCAATAAAATGAGTATCAGTTGAACACTGGAGTTAATATTAATCAACTTACCCCACCCCACTCCACCCCACCGAACTTATTGGCCTTCAGCTAAGATTCGAAACTAATATTTAGTAATATAATTCATTGTAACTATATCGTTTACATGTTCACATTTTGTCTGTGTTGGCTCATGTGTTTGCCTGTGGGTGGACGGACAGCTGCGTACTAGACATTTGCGTCCCGGACAACTGCGTACCAGACAATTGCATCCCTGGACATTTGCGTCCCTGGACAAATGCATCCTTGGACAAATAAATGTGTTACTGGTAATTTATTGTCATTAAAAAAATGTTTTACATGTTTACTTTTTTTAATACACTTATTTTTTCAGGGGTTTACTTTCCAACAGTTGCTCGTTATAGTTCGTTATAGTTCGTTACCATAATTGTACACCAACACAAAAGGTATATTCTTGTTTAAAGCAAAAGAAATTTAAGCTAGCAGTTTTAGTTAAATCGAGCAGTGCGAGATGTAAACGTCTAATACATTCTGGATTTTATAATTCAAAGTTTTATTTGAAACCCATGGATAGGTTTAGAAAATCTAGCACAGGTGGAAAGATATTTGTTGACGAGGAAAATTACAACTACCACTATCATTAGAAAAACGCTAATGAAACAGAAACCTACTGGAGATGTGTAGAGCGATCTTGCAAAGCAAGAATACATATAGTGAATGCCTCAATCACGACACAATGTAATGACCATAACCATGGATCCTCAGCTGCTAAAGTTAGAGCACAAGAAGTTATATCCGAGTTAAAAACTACTTCAGTTTCTGTATGCGAAACAGCAAGAAGTCTTACTGGAGCTACGATCGCTAATGAAGATCAGTTTTCAATTACCCACATGCCCTCATTATCATCAATGGGTAAAAAACGTACGTCGATGGAGACAAAAATCACACAACGCGCCACCAATGCCACAGCAAAGGAATAATTTTGAGATACCGGAGTCCTACTGTTTTCTTGCAACTGGAGAGAAGTTCCTTGCATTTGATTCTGGCACCGATGACAAGGATAGAATTGTAATATTTGCGACGGAAGATGACTTAGAAGATTTGATAAATTTTCCCAACTGGGCAGCAGATGGTACCTTTAAAGTCAGTATATTATCAGCTATATTGTATCCATATCCAAGAAGATACATTTAACATTCCCAGAGATTTTTCCCTTCTTCCAGGTAAGACAAAGGAAACATATGTTTGTCTATTCACATATTTGTTGCAGCTCAAACCGCAACTTAATCCAAAATCTTTGTTGACAGACTTTGAAATAGGAGCTCAGAAAGGTTTTGCAGAAAAGTTTCCAGAAGTAACAATAAGTTCATGTCTCTTTCATTTGTCTGCGTCTATTTTTAAGAAAATCTGTGGCCTAGGGTTAAGACAACAGTATAGAGAAGATGAAGTATTCAATTGGGAAATTAGATGTTTTTCCGCATTATCATTTCTTCCTTTAATTGACGTTGTCGACGGTTTTATTGACTTGTCTGATAACTGTGATTTGCCTATTTTGAAATGACATACATTGGTCAAGCAAGAGGCCGGAGAGGGATAAGGATGGAACCTATTCTTTCTATCGAGTATTGGAATGTTCGAGAAAGGGTTATAAATCAGTTTCCTAGATCTAATAACATCTTAGAGGGATTACACAACGCTTTGCAATATTCTTTATTGTGTCAACACCCTTCTATTTGGAAATTGATTGAAGCACTGAAAAAGGAGGAAGCGCCTTAAAGAAAAAATGGGACTTTCAAAGAGGAATTCTAGTGCAGCAAAAAAATAAAACTGCAACTAAGAGAACCGTGGTGTTATTAGATAAGTACACTCCTGAAAACAAGATAAATTTTTTGAAAAGAATAGCTCACAACATTCACACCTTTTGATTTATTTGGGAAACTACAATGATTTTTTAAATCTTGAAATATTTTTTTGTATTGTTAATCAGCTTTCGTTTTTTAAACCAAAATAAACTTGTAAATTTTAAACTGTTTTATTTCTTTTTTATCCTTTTTTAAACATTTATTATTACCTACTCTTTTGTTTAGAGTTATTAAATGTGTTTATTTACAATTAGCTTTGATAATCAACTGTTCCTAATAAACAAAAAATATACCTGAAAATATGATAAGTAAAATTTCAAAATAATACAAGAACACAACTGTCCAGAGACGCATTTGTCTAGGGACGCAAATGTCCAGGGACGCAATTGCCTGGTACGTAGCTGTACGGTGCACAAATGTCCAGTACGCAACTGTCCTAGAGCAATGCCTGTGCAATATGTTTCAGAGTGCTTACCTTCGAGGAATCCGATACGTTTGGCCGCTTTAAGATGAGGTTCATTCAAGTTGTGAATTGGTTTTGGCTATGAATGGAAGAAGAGATAGCAGGTTTATAAGTACGATCAGAAAAACCGTCCGGAGAACATTTTTCAGCAGTTCATTATAATATGGGCATTCATTATATTGCGTGCGTGCGTGCGTGCATGCGCGCGCGTCTGTGTGTGTGTGTGTGTGTGTGTGGTGTGTGTGTGTGTGCTTCAAGAAAAAGGCTTAGTAGTGACTCTGCATCATCCTGTGAAATTTTTAGCCTTCGCAATCACTGTCGACCATTTTTTTGTAAAAGTAAATTTTATACTTAAATGTGTGGGGTGATCCTTCCGCTAACGTCTAACTGTGTTTATGCTTTATATCTCACCGTACATTAAAAAAAGTGTGGGCGCAATGGCCCAGTGGTTAGGGCAGCGGACTCGCGGTCATAGGATCGCGGTTTCGATTCCCAGACCGGGCGTTGTGAGTGTTTATTGAGCGAAAACACCTAAAGCTCCACGAGGCTCCGGCAGGGGATGGTGGTGATCCCTGCTGTACTCTTTCACCACAACTTTCTCTCACTCTTACTTCCTGTTTCTGTTGTACCTGTATTTCAAAGGGCCGGCCTTGTCACTCTCTGTGTCACGCTGAATATCCCCGAGAACTACGTTGAGGGTACACGTGTCTGTGGAGTGCTCAGCCACTTACACGTTAATTTCACGAGCAGGCTGTTCCGTTGATTCGGATCAACCGGAACCCTCATCGTCGTAACCGACGGAGTGCTTCCACACATTAAAAAAAAAACACATTTACAACTTTGCTTTTTCTTCCAGTTGAGGATGTTAGCCCTACGCAAGCCATTTTTTACCTCTGAGAAGAGGTGGTTCATATTAATCTGGCCTCTATCTTTCGACCTGCCCTGCTCGGGAGGTCCAAACATGAGCTTGCACTCTGCTGGTTCAACTCTAAGAGGTCATTGAGGTGCACACGCAATGAGAACTTTACCTTTCGTTATTGCCTAACTGTAAATATATGCAACATCATATTTGGTTAAGTGAGCAGTATCGGATTATAAGTCTAGTGTGCCGTAAATATGGAACTCTGATACAAATGGTAAAGTGTCGTAGAAAAGCACATCATAAACTATATGTATGTTTGTTTGTATATATGTATTCTTTTATTCCTTTACTTGTTTCAGCCATTTGACTGCGGCCATGTCGGAGCACCGCCTTGAAGGGTTTAGTCGAACAAATCGACATCAAGACTAGTATTTATTCTATTGGTCTATTTTACTGAACCGCTAAGTTACGGGGACATAAACACACCAACATCGGTTGTCAAGCGATGGTGGGGTGTCAAAGACATACACGCATAAATACATACATAAATATATACGAAGGGCTTCTTTCACTCTCCATCCATCAAATCCACTCACTAGGTTTTGGTCAGCCCGAAGCTATAGAAGGAGATACTTGCCCAAGGTGCCACGCAGTGGGACTGAACTCGGAACCATGTGATTGGAAAGTAAGCTTCTTACCACACAGCCACGCTTGCACTTGAGTGCGCATGTTTATAAAGATAAATACTAAAAAGTTTCTCTTACCTGAACAGGGGCCACGAGCAAAACAGTAGAGAGTAAAAATATCAATGGTAACATTGTGTGGCATCGGTTATAAACAACAGAATAAATAATTTATAAGTTTAGAAACGCACAATGCGTTCAGAAATGCACTGATATGGAGTATGTGGCGTTTTTATAGTCCAAAACTTGCCTTTCTCTCAAGTCAGATAAAGAGGTTATCATATCCTTTATCTTGTTTTCTGACAAAATTTCCGATTTGTCATCAAATTTCATTGAAGATTTGCAGGATTGCCTGCCGGTATCTACTGTATTTGACACCTGTTTCGACCCTTTATTCAAAAATTGTCATGTGTGATTTTAATTTATTTAGAAATTGTCATGTGCTCTTGATTTATTTAGAACTTGTATTGTGCTCTTTAAAATTTGAAGGATCCGGTGGTGTAGCTATATATGTGTGTGTGAAAGAGAGAGAGAGGCTTTTATTGCTTAAAGTTTGTTTGGGCTTTTGTTCTCTTTTGTTGGGGTTTTCAATGAAATACAAACACAATTTATAAATAAACAAAATGGCTTCTTTACAATTCAGTCAACAACTCGATAGAATTAACTTACTCGTCTTCAAAATGTCTTTAAACATTTCTATATTTATGAATGCTTTCTTATGTACTTAATTTGATTAAGATTATGGGACTTCCATATAAAATAACTCTCTTCCACCAAAGAGAACAGTTTCAGTTTCACGGAATTATTTGTCGTTGTTGTTTAGCCCCTGGTCAGCTCTGATTGAGCACACCCATAACCAAATGCTTTGATCACCAGCCGTCATTTGAGACAGATTTCACTGCTATTTCATGAAGATCAAGCACCAAGGTAGGCAGCATGGGCAACCTTTCTCGAGAAGCGGGCTGCATAAGAAATGGATCATCATCAGGTGAGCTGCATAAATAAGAAATTCAAGGTAATTTTTCGTTTAGGCATGCCATTTAGAAAGACCCGCTAGCTGCAGTTTGCCCATGCTGGAGCCTCTTTCTGTCCTGCTGCATTGCTTAGAATACCTTTTTTTACGTGTGATATTCTTCCAGTACTCCTTAAAAACGAAATATATCGTTTATCATTGGCATTTTCGAGCGATTGCATTGTTGATAAACCTCTCTCTCTTTCTCTCTTTCACTCTATCTATCTATCTATCTATCTATCTATCTATCTATCTATCTATCTATCTATCTATCTATCTATCTATCTATCTCTCCCTCTCTCTCCCTCTCTCTCCCACTCTCTCTCCTCTCTCTCTCTCCCTCTCTCTCTCTCCCTCTCTCTCTCTCTCTCTCCCTCCCTCTTCGTATTCCATGCCTACAAGCTTGGGCGTTTATGTATTATGGACCCCTATGCTAAATCTGAAGATTCATAAAGTTTTAGGAAAAGACACAACAGTGGTTCCGTTGCTCTCTGCCGGTTTATTTTGCAATTTATCCTGCTAACCGCCTGTTCTCTCGATGTTACTCTTGAGGTACAAGACCTATTTAACTTTTAAGCTAGACGACTCATTCACGTAACATCAGGACATGCCAACACCCTGATGGACCTGTGTCATATACGCTTCGGGTCCAACCTTCATACAAGTCTTGCATGGCTCAGCTGCAAGGACATCTACTTGTTGACCTATAATTGAGCCCTTTACAAGTACTGCTATCTCGGGCAACAATGGAACTGGGAGTAGTGGTGACTAAAAAGCAACTTCACATACCCAAAACTCCTGAAATCTCGAGCTGGAGTCACATCGCTGAATGTAGTTTAATGTCTTACTCAGGACAAAGGATATCAATATGAAAGGTAGTGGTGGAGGTGGAGGTGGTGGTGTTGACTGGATAGTGAAAGTGTTTTCTTTTTTGTTTTTCTGAATTAAGTTTTTTTA
>NC_042999.1:35691304-35701304 GCF_006345805.1 Octopus sinensis | reverse complement strand
TCGAATTGATTTCATATTCAGTGTAATGATGTACTTTTATTCGCTAATCAATGCCATGAAGATCATTTTCACCATAAATCAATAAATAAAGAGTTTTTAACTAATTTGTTTACAGTTTCATATAAAAACACGTACCTTTTTCGGAATATTGACAACAGAAGCTAATTTCAGGATTTTGCCAAAATGTGCAGTCACGTACAAAACGACAGCTTCCAAGTCCTGCTTTCTGACTAGGTGAAAATTATCAACCATTGACTAATTGACAGATTACGAGACAAAGTACAGAGTTACAGAGAGTACCAGACTACGTCTCGCTCGAACTCACAACAATGCGCCATCTCTGGTCTGCGAATCGAACTCACGATCATTAGAATACCAATACTTTATCAAAAAATTTTGAAGATGATATTGTAACTAAATTTGTGCCGATTCCTGGAAAGTGAACAAAAAGAAAACCGAGTCACATTGAGTGGAGCTGTTTGAACGTTCGAATGCTGATGAGAATTTCTTCAAGAGTGTCATGGTACGTGGCGAAATGTGAATGTACGGCTGCGATGATAGAATAAAAGGCAGTTGGAGCAGTTGATTGGATCAGCGTTGCCGCGAAAAAAAAAAGATAAAGCTACAGTCGCTCAGATGTGAAGATATGATGAGTGGCTGTGTGGTAAGTAGCTTGCTTACCAACAACATGGTTTCGGGTTCATTCCCACAGCGTAGCACCTTGGGCAAGTGTCTTCTAAAATAGCCTCGCGCCGACCAAAGCCTTGTGAGTGGATTTGGTAGACGGAAACTGAAAGAAGCCCGTGGTATATATGTGTATATGTATATATATATATATATATATATATATATGTGTGTGTGTGTGTGTGTGTGTGTGTGTGTGTGGTGTGTGTGTGTGTGTGTGTGTGTATGTATGTATATATGTGTGTATATATATATGCGTGTATATGTTTGTGTGTCTGTGTTTATCCCCCAACATCGCTTGACAACCGATGATGGCGTGTTTACGTCCCCGTAACTTAGCGGTTCGGCAAAAGAGACCGATAGAATAAGTACTAGACTTCCAAAGAATAAGTCCTGGAGTCGATTTGCTCGACTGAAGGCGGTGCTCCAGCATGGCCGCAGTCAAATGACTGAAACAAGTAAAAGACTAAAAGAGTAGAAGAGTCTCTTTTGAAAGGGCATCGTTCACTATGAGTTTGTTCTGCGTCTTCAGGAGATTAAGAAAAAAAATTTACTTGGCTATCTGGAGACGTTTGAGTGAAGCAGTATCTAAAAGACTCCGCCGGTTACGACGACGAGGGTCCCAGCTGATACGATCAACGGAACAGCTTGCTCGTGAAATTAACGTGCAAATGGCTGAGCATTCCACAGACACGTGTACCCTTAACGTAGTTCTCGGGGATAATCAGCGTGACACAGAGAGTGACAAGGCTGGCCCTTTGAAGTACAAGTACAACTCATTTTTGCCAGCTGAGTGGACTGGAGCAACGTGAAATAAAGTGTCTTGCTCAAGGACACAACGCGTCGCCGGGAATCGAACTCACAACCTTACGATCATGAGCCGAATGCCCTAACCACTAAGCCACGCGCCCTCACGTGAAGCAGTATATTTATTGGTCATTGACATAGAAAAGATGAATATTGCACCATGATATCACACCAGTTCACGCTTCACTTCTTATCCATAATGTCTTTTTTATGTTTATTCTTTCTTTCTTTTATTCTTTTACTTGTTTCAGTCATTTGACTGCGGCCATGCTGGAGCACCGCCTTTAGTCGAGCAAATCGACCCCAGAACTTATTCTTTGTAAGCCCAGTACTTATTCTATCGGTCTCTTTTGCCGAACCGCTAAGTAACGGGGACGTAAACACACCAGCATCGGTTGTTAAGCAATGCTAGGGGGACAAACACAGACACACAAACACACACACACATACATATACATATATATATACATATACGACAGGCTTCTTTCAGTTTCCGTCTACCAAATCCACTCACAAGGCATTGGTCGGCCCGGGGCTATAGCAGAAGACACTTGCCCAAGATGCCACGCAGTGGGACTGAACCCGGAACCATGTGGTTGTTTAGCAAGCTACTTGCCACACAGCCACTCCTGCGCCTATGTTTTTTTTTGTTTGTTTTTTTTATATAAGTAAGAGATAACTCTTGTTCCCTAGTCGCCTCCTGCGTGATTTCAGGCTATACGAGAAATCGAAGAAAATCAACAACGAGAACAGCAGATTACTTCTCAAAACGCATTCCAGGACACGTTCCCAAACCGGGTAAGCGTTAAGAATGATGTATTTACGGTGGTGTGGATTATTTTGAAATGAATTTGTTTTTAAAGGTGTCTTTAGAAATATCACAAATACTATTCTTCTTTCAGATTAAGCAATAATAGAAGAGGTGAACTAAGCAAAAACAACAATAATACAAACAACAACAATAATAATCTTTTCTACTATAAGCCTGAAATTTTATGGGGAGGGGGTTTCAGTGAGTAACTGATACTTATTTCATCGACCCCGAAAGGATGAAATGCAAAGTCGATCTCGACGTAATTTGAACTCAGAACGTAAGGACGGACGAAATGCCGCTAAGAATTTTGCCTAGCAGGAGTGGCTGTGTGGTAAGTAGCTTGCTTACCAACCACATGGTTCCGGGTTCAGTCCCACTGCGTGGCACCTTGGGCAAGTGTCTTCTACTATAGCCTCGGGCCGACCAAAGTCTTGTGAGTGGATTTGGTAGACGGAAACTGAAAGAAGCCCGTCGTATATATGTATATATATATATGTGCGTGTGTTTGTCTGTCTGTGTGTGACCCCCCCCCCTAACATCGCTTGACAACCGATACTGGTGTGCTTTACGTCCCCATAACTTATCGGTTCGGCAAAAGAGACCGATAGAATAAGTCCTGGGGTCGATTTGCTCGACTAAAAGGCGGTGCTCCAGCATGGCCGCAGTCAAATGACTGAAACAAGTAAAAGAGTAAAAGAGTAAAAGAGAGCATGCTAACAACTCTGCCAGCTCACCGCCTTAATAACAACAACAATAATAACTGCAACATCAAATTGATGATAGCCACAACACCTTTTAGACAAATTACTTCTGTATCACCTTAAATTACCAACTAACAATTAGACACGATCACAGCGCCCTCTCATGATGCAACAATAGACATTTAACATATCTAATGTTCATATCTAATAGTAAAACTACATTAGAATTATGGATCAAAACGATGAATACAATTATCAGGGCTCTTAATATCGACAACGTCTTGCACTCGATGTGAACGGCGTGTCATGATCCTTTAGACCAGTATTTCTCAACCGGGGTTCTTATGGCTGCTGAGAGTCCATATAAGATTTTGGGGGTCCACGCAACAAAATAGTAAATTGGGGATCCACAATAGTATTTTAAAGGCCCCTAAGTAAGTTTTGCTTTAGTTGTGTCTTGTATGTATTGGTATGTATTGCAAGAAAGGTTTAGGTGTTTTCTTTGACATTTTACCTTGTTCAACCTATATAAGTTAATGTGTCAAAAACAAGACAGGAATTTTGAAAGAAGTTTCTATGGGGATCTACCAGAATAAAATAGTTATTAAAGGAGTCCATAGCTTTAAAAAATGGTTGAGCTATTTAGCCAGAGCTGACCTCGATTTTTGAGGTATTTAAGCGACTGAGAGTACAAGACTACTCTTGGGCTCAGCACCCATCCATAGAAGATTTCCCCCTAACTGTTATTTGTACTCATCTTTAACCGAATGGATTGAAGCAACATGAAATGAAGTGCCTTGCTCAAGAACACCATTGCATCTCCAAGATTTGAACCCACGTCATAATGATTCTTTCTAGGGCGGTGAATTCTTACGTTCCCGCCAAAACATTCTTTAAACAAAAATTTGTTTTTTTCTATATTTTTTACTTGTTTCACTTATCTCCTTAAAACCAGGTACGTAAAAGCTTGTGGCGTACTTAGACTATGTACCACCAGAACCACAATGCCACGCTCTTCCACAATGAAAACGTTGCCTACTCTAAATTCAGTATATCATATTCATTTCTAATGGAGGCACAAAATCAATCATATGAATCGCCCCCAGTATTTCATTAATACTTTATTTTATCGAGTCCAGAGGGATGGCGGACAAAGTAGATTTCGGCAGGACTCACATTCAAAACGTAACTGACCGTAACTAAGACATTTTTTCCGACGCACTTATGATTCTGTTAACCAGTCGAGTTTGCTTCACAGATTTCTGGAAGCAGATAGAATTTTAAAAACAAACGAAATATCAATTGTTGTTATTGCTATTTAGATTAAGGTCAACCCTGATGGAATAGAACATAGTCCAAAAGCATCCCAGCCGTAACCATTCCATCATCTTAGAGTCGGAAAACTTTATCTAATGTGTCCTTTACTTTATAGAATATTATTTGAGGGAGATTTGACTAATATTTCTAACAGGCTGAATGGTAACATACATATTCCTTCGTTGGTTCTATAAATACCAGTAATATTCTACAAAGATTTAATCAACTATGCCCATCTCCAACAAATCATTGGCCTTCTGTATCATCCTCCCAATAATTGTTGTCGCTGTTGTTAACATATCCAATGATAAGTTCAGTTCCTCTGGATATTAACATTTTGTAGGCCTCTGTGGGTCATTAATAACTATAGATGAAGATCCTAGCTGTCCGCCCTACTGAAACAGTATTGTATGTGGCTGAACAGTCCGATGCGCAAATAGCAGTCTCTGTCACACCATCGGCATTCGTAGGCTTCCCGATGCTGTCTGAGTTGTAATCGGTTCTATCTCTCCAATATACGGTGTGTTCAATAGGATCCAAGCCTGGGCAGTATGGTATGCAGGAGAGGTTCTTGCTCATGCAGCATGTCTCCCCTGTCCATGTCACGAATGGATCCAATAGATAGGCATGGCTGCTACAAGTTTGCACCGGCGCCGTTGCAGGAGTTGCTAGAACGAGGTTGTAAACAACCCCGTTCAAACTGCTAAAGAAGCATCGAGTTCCTATTTATCCTCAGGATTTACTCCCGAAACCTATCCCATAGATGTTTATGACCACAAAGCAGCAGAGGTTTGGAATCAGAGTTTTCCTTCTTCTAGATATGTTGTCCTCCACCCAAGCTAACATTCTTCATCTGTCCAACTAATTTGCCAGTTAACACATAGCTGAAACCCTGGACAGATGCTCATACTCCGAGTCCGAATAGGTCTGGGAACAAAGTGGCAAAGGGGTGGTTCTATTCTCTTCAAAACCTTAGAACTTCCGAACCAGGGCCCTACTACTGGATGAGGTTTAAAGTCATACCCATGACATAGGCTGTTGTGTTGCTTATAAACTGTGTTGTTATTACGACAAATGTGTGTTTGCTATCATTTCAGCAATGCCTATGAAACGCGGTTAGTGTTACAACTCTGTCCTTGACACAATTCTGAAGTTTTTAACAATATTGTGTAGACACTCTGCAAGGACTCTCATTCATATGGAAGGATAAATGAGATTACTATAAATGTTTTTAATAAGTTTCGAGAGGAAATGTTTATTTCATTCTAAATGCGATGACCTTCGACACTTCATTTCATCCTGCTGGCGGTTTTCCTTACACCACTTTAAAATCCCTTTTACAGATACAAAGTTTGAACATTTTAAATTCATTTTGACCGACATATATTTGCTGCTATGATTGATGTTGCTGCTGTTGTTGTTTAACCCTTGGTCAGTCTGATCGAGTAGACCTAAGATGAAAAACACCCTAGCCCATTCGGTCTTTTAATGTCTAGGACAGCATTATGTAATGTGTCCTTCTTTTTAGGGTGGTAAATTCTCACTTTCTCACCAAAACATTCTTTTATTTTTTACTTGTTTCAATCATTTGACAGCGGCCATGAAGGGTTTAGATGAATAAATCATACCCAGTACTTATCTCCTTAAAACCTGGTATGTAAAAGCTTGTGGCGTAGTTAGACTATGTACCACCCGAGATAGCCCTTCAGTTTGCCCACACTATGACGCATAAGCTAATAGGAGCTTATACAGCAAAAGTGCCACCCCCATTAAAGCATCGCCCAGGGCGGACCGTGTCCCTCGCTGCTCCTACCTATGCTCCTGGTTTGTGATTTGAGAGACCAAGCTATTATTCTGAACATGTCTTGCTAAAGTGTAGATGTACCCCAGTAAATTTTTAGGTATTTTATGCAGATACATAAGGCTTGTGTACGTGTATGCTTTACAGACACATACATCCACACCTACAGTGGAGGCGCATGGCTTAGTGGTTAAGGTGTTCGACTCATGATCGTAAGATTGGGGTTTCGATTCCTGGACCGCGCGACGCGTTGTGTTCTTGAGCAAAACACATCATTTCACGTTGCTCCAGTCCACTCAGCTGGCAAAATTGAGTAATCCTGTGACAGACCGGCGTCCTGTCCAGGTAGGGAATTTTATACGCCATGGAAACCGGGAAACCGGCCCTTATACATCGACATGACTCGTGAAAGTAATTTTGTTTTTACCCACACCAGCAAACGCATACACAGTGGTATAGCTAGAGTGTTTGCCACCAAGGAACAGTCCTCAAGTTTACCACCTTTTTGGGGGCCCCAAACAGGCTTATAAAGGACACCCAAAACTGTCGCCCCCATAAAAACGTCACTCAGTGTGGACCTTCTATCTCTTCTTCTTCTAGCTACGCTACTCTTAGTAACCACCGCTATGAAATATAAACTTATTCAAACAGCATATTTATTTAACAGCCTCTCTTGAACATCAGAACTCTAAGAAACATGGTTACATTTAAAAGTACTACAGTAAAATTGTCTAACTTGTTTTAAGTGAGATTAATAACACAAATCGCAACTCCTTTATCATATTGTCTGGCTTATCATATCAACAGATGGTTAACGACACAGACCTGATTAATATTTACTTTCCTATATTATTTAGCTACTTTTATTAGTATCGTCTGATATTAACTTACAGTTGTAAACGAATTTATTCAGTCCAATGAATGTTAAGGGTCTCAACGTAGGTGGAAAATTGCCTCTGAACCAAATCTTCCACTTGAATTCAGTTACCCGTTGCATTGTAGTTACTTCACTTCATTTACTAATGGTGTTGGGAAAGCGATGAACGTCACAAATTCCATTCTCCCATTTTGTTAAATCAATAGGATTGCTCACACGGTGAAGGTTAACCTCAACGAGAAAACGTTTACTAATTGACAGAGTGGAAGCATTCCGTCGGTTACGACGACGAGGGTTCCGGTTGATCCGAATCAACGGAACAGCCGGCTCGTGAAATTAACGTGTAAGTGGCTGAGCACTCCACAGACACGTGTACCCTTAACGTAGTTCTCGGGGATATTCAGCGTGACACAGGGAGTGACAAGGCCGGCCCTTTGAAATACAGCTACAACAGAAACAGGAAGTAAGAGTGAGAGAAAGTTGTGGTGAAAGAGTACAGCAGGGATCACCACCATCCCTGCCGGAGCCTCGTGGAGCTTTAGGTGTTTTCGCTCAATAAACACTCACAACGACCGGTCTGGGAATCGAAACCGCGATCCTATGACCGCGAGTCCGCTGCCCTAACCACTGGGCCATTGCGCCTCCACAATTGACAGAGTACGAGACAAAGTACAGAGTTACAGAGTGTACCAGACTACGTCTTGCTCAAACACACAACAACCCGCCATCTGCTCTGCGAATTGAACCCACGATCATTAGAATCCCAATACCCTATCAAACCGCACGTCTCCATTATTGGATCGGTAGGTTCAATAAATACATATTTATCGTTCATCTTTAACCACATCGTATATTGCAACTCATCAAATTCTGCAACTGCTTCAAGAAAACTGGTTTTTCTACAGGAAACAACTCAATCGTAGCCAGCAGTGGTTCATTTCAAAGCTTATATACGTCCGACTGTAAATTCGGTTCGCAACTGCTGACATAGAGGATCGCTTACCAAAAATGATAAACATGAAAAACTAAACACACAAATGCACCAAAAATAAGTTCGGAAAAGTAAAGAAATTATTTCGATTTTATCTTCGGATGGCAAGATTCTTGATACTAAAACGTGTGTTGAAACATATCTTGTTTTATCTCGAGAGGGTTAGTATGCCAATAATAAACATACGCACTAGTTCTAGTTCACTTCTTTTGAGTACTGGCGTCGATGTAATTGACTAGCTCCTTCGCTCAAACTTTCAGGCCTTACGCCTATTGTAGAAAGGATTATTAATCAACTAGTAAACCATTTAACCAATTAATTAATCGATTGTTTGATTAATTGGTCTGACAGCCAATCAATCAGGTTCGTCACAGTTCTTTCGTCGCCATTCGCGACCTCGGAAACAATGAGTAACTATTTTACTTATTTAAAGTGATTACGGATACAAATTTCAGCGAACAATTTCCTAGCTTGAAAAGTAATATTTCTAAAATACATTAACTGATTTAAGGCCACAATTTAAAACAAAAAATAATTAAACAGGGAACAGTCGGTGAATTATATGCGATGTGAAACTTCTTGAAATGACATATTCCCTGAATTAAAACGAATTTCTGCAGAATAATAAATGTATTCTACTCTAACGATAGTTCGTCTTAACGATTTAGTTGTACTAATTAACAAGGCTAATTCAGGTGTAGATTAAGCTCAGAACTCCAAACTAAATTGAATAAACAAACTAGCAAATAATTATGTTACACTAAACATTCTATAATTTCTCTGAGATCAATATAATCGACTGAATCGACTACATTTTTTTTTCAGAATCATTAGCCATACGTCAGATACTACTAATAATAAAGATAAACATCAAAAATGCCAAGAGTTAATGGAAAATAATTTTACAGATAAATAAAAGAGGGAATTGCAAACACGAAATCGGTTCCTATTTGTGAAAGGATACTCCAGGGGAACACTTTCTTTCTATTTATTTTGTGTGTAACGCTAACACCTATACTAAATTAGAGTGGATACAGATATTGGAATGGCAAATAACTTCGTTCTGTATACAAGTGATCTCAAGAAGTATATAGCGAATGACAAACGACTAGAAACCTTGTTACTTGCAGTGATTCAGTGAAAACTGTAAAGATATTGGCAAAAATTTGATACAAAGAAAATTGATAAAAAATTTTAAAAAAATAACATAATAACGACTGTTTTTAATTTAGGCACATGGCCAGAAATTTTGAAGTATTTGACTTTTTTTTTTCTTTTTTTTTATTAACCCCGACAGGATGAAATGCAAAGGTGATCACGCTGTGACTTGAACTCAGAACTCAGAACTCAAAGGACTGGAACAAATACCACAAGGCATTTTTTCTGATTCTTCAACGATTCAACCAGCTTACTCTTTTACTTGTTTCAGTTATTTGACTGCGGCCATGCTGGAGCACCGCCTTTAGTCGAGCAAATCGACCCCGGCACTTATTCTTTGTAAGCCCAGTACTTATTCTATCGGTCTCTTTTGCTGAACCGCTAAGTGACGGGGACATAACACACCAGCATCGGTTGTCAAGCAATGCTAGGGGGACAAACACAGACACACAAACACATACACACACGCATATATATATATATATATATATATATATATATATATATATATATAATAATAAATATTAGGGAATAAATCCAAATTTACAGGGAAAAAATCAGATTTAGGATTAAATCCAATTTTATAGTAAAATATTATAAAATATTATTAGAGACAAAACCACTATTTGCAAAACAAACAAGGAAGACTTAATCAATACATAAAATTTTAATAATTTCATAATTTCATAATTTTCATAATTTGAAACTGACTTATTGGAAGTCCACCTGAAGATTGTCGACCAAGACAAGAAACAATTGTAGTGGCGGTTTTTTTTACTATTTATTAAAATTTTATGTATTGATTAAGTCTTTCCTTGTTTGTTTTGCAAAATAGTGGTTTTGTCTCTAA
>NC_042999.1:35571304-35686304 GCF_006345805.1 Octopus sinensis | reverse complement strand
GAACGTAACGGCAGACGAAATACGGCTACACATTTTGCCCGGCGTGCTAACGTTTCTGCCAGCTCGCCGTCCTAACGACCCCAGATGGTGACCAAACCATTATCATCAAGACCAATGGAGTGACTGGCCTCACACCATGTTACCACCAGCTGCACCCACACTACAGCTAGCAGCATTAATGCCAACCATATGATCAGAGAAGAAAACCATGGCGATAACAGATGTACCAACACTATCGGATCATTGCACCATAACACCAACAACGCCAGTGATACCAACAACAGACCCAGACCCAGAGCCTACCAGAGATACAGCAGGAGTGTGAATATAGCCACCCGCCAAGCTTGTAAATATATCGGATCAGCCAGCACATCTTTCAAACAACAAGTCATCTTTCAGAGTCCCAGAAAGACATTTTGTCACGTCCCTGGCCAGCCATGTGTGACACCTCAAAGATCAAGAAACGTCGCCCCCATAAGATATCAAGTGGAAGATCATCGAACATCCAGGCCCATATATTAATTGGAGTGGCCATTGCAAAATCTGCATCACAGAGAGAACCGAAATTCTTAAGAACTATACGAAGCTTGATGTGTTATATAATCATAACGAAAGTTTCTCAAAATGTATTCATTTCAAGCGCTACCTACCGGAAAATTGGATCTCCCCCATTTGCTGGTTAGGCTAATATGAGACTGTAAAGATTTTGATTACAGCTTCTCTTTATCCTCTGGTCCAGGGGAGATAACCTGTCCTCAATAATGTTTTTTTAAATCAGCTGCTGGACCGTTATCCTAGCGTTCCCTCACGTCCACGAGGTGGTAAGTTAAATTTGTCTTTGTATAGAGTCTGAAGAGCTGTCCACGAAGCTGCAGTTTTCGTGGAAACCATTGGTCACTCTATGTCCAGAATTTAGTTTTTTGTTTTATATATATATATATTTTTCAATTAATCAATTTGGGGTAGCAAAAAGTTCGGTAGAAATTATTTTGCCACCAGCGGTCTAGTGAGAAAGAGGAAATAGTCAGAGACTATTACTACTATTTGCGGTTGGAGCCCTGGCTGCTCTTTCTAGTGGGTCGAACGGCCTATTGTGGTCGTTCCTCAATTATTGTTGAATATATATATATATATATATAGAAAACTGCTAAGTTACGGGGACGTAAACACACCAGCATCGGTCGTCAAGCGGTAGTAGAGGGTACAAATAGACACACAAACACATACATATATATATATACGACCGGCTTCTTTCAGTTTCCGTCTACCAAATCCACTCACTAGGCTTTGGTCAGCCCAAGGCTATAGTAGAAGACACTTGCCCAAGGTGCCATGCGGTGGGACCGAACCCAGAACTATGTGGTTGGGAAGCAAGCTTCTTACCACACAGCCATTCCTGCACCAATATAATGCATATATATGTACGTGTGTCTTCTTGTCTTGACATCGGATAATGTTGTAAATGAATGTCATTTATTTCCAATGTTCTGTGTAAATACATCTGGTCATGGGGAAATATTACCTTCCTTGGAATCAGGTGATGGTTGGCAACAGGAAGAGCACCCAGCTGTAGAACATCTGCCTCAACAAACTCCATCAGAACTATGCAATCATGGAAAAGTGGATGTTAAACTTATGATGATGGTGAAGATGATTACCACAGTATATACTGTAAAGTGGTTAGCATTAGGAAGGGCATCCAGTCATAGAAATCATGCTAAAGCAGTCCCTGGAGTACAATCATCATCATCATCATCGTTTAACGTCCGTTTTCTGCGCTAGCACGAGTTGGACGGTTCGACCGGGGTCTGGGAAGCCAGGGGTTGCACTAGGCTCCAGTCTGATCTGGCAGTGTTTCTACAGCTGGATGCCCTTCCTAACGCCAACCACTCCGCGAGTGTAGTGGGTGCTTTTTACGTGCCACCTGCACAGGTGCCAGAGGGGTCTGGCACCGGCCACGATCGGTTGGTGCTTTTTATGTGCCACCGGCACAGATACCAGTCGAGGCGGTGCTGGCATCGGCCACGTTCAGATGGTGCTTTTTATGTGCCACCGGCACAGAAGCCAGTCGAGGCGGGGCTGGCATCGGCCACGTTCGGATGGTGCTTTTTATGTGCCACCGGCACAATGCAGTCCTTAAGCATATCAGACCCTGTCAAACTGTCCAACTCAAGCCAGTATGGAATGCCTACATTAAATGAAGATGATTGATGATTACCACAAGGATGAAGGTGTAAAACATTAGACAAAAACATCTTGCATTCTATTTTCTTTATTGTAACAAAAAAGAAATGATTATGATAGATTAGGAAAATGAAAAGTTAGGATATATTTATTTTACTTAAGAATCATTAAACTTTGGTATTTCATCACCAATCAGATTTACTCTGTCCACACCATTCTTAGTAATGGCAGCAAGACGAATAACTCCACCACTGCTACCATCTCTGGTCATTGCTAAGGAAATACCTGCAAATGAAGATAATTAGTGATAATGATAATTTGTTTTAATAGCAGAGATGGTGAGAGAAAATGAAATAATAGAAAGGAAGGTGGAAATAAAAATAAATGTCTAAGACAGCAGTTGTGATATTTCAATATTGAAAAGTTGATTATAATCTCAATTTCAGTCTTTGCTATCTTGTTATATAAACTGTAGGTGGGAAACTAACAGAATCAATAAACAATTGCTTTGAGTTCAAATACCACCAAAGTCAGCTTTACTTTTCGTTTTTTTTTAGATTGATAAATGACATACCAGCCCTGTGTAAGGGTCACTTCTTCTCCATCTCTTTCTTTTTACCTGGAAGAAATCAGCTGTAATCAACTCTGTCATGTCTAAAAGTACCCAAAACACACCCTATTACATAAGTACTTCCATGACTCCCTCTGATGTTGAGGAACCAATACAAAACAAGTTATATAAATTGTGTTAAAGCACATTATTCTGCTTTATCCAGTCAACTACCATCATATCAAAATCAAATAATTAACTCATACAATTAAAAAACCTTTGTCCAAAATTTTCCAATGAGTTGCAATTATGAGGAAGGTACTTAACTCTGCTGGGCTCAATTTGACTGGCTGATAAACAGGTTATACTTCTACTTCCTAGTGATGTGGAGAGAACCTCCTTGTGGTAGCTAGACCAATGAGAAATTTCAACCAAATCTCCCTGATATCACACTCTCCTCTCTTGAAATGGGAAGAACACATTTGGATCGTGTAGTCCTCAATATGCTATGCTGAGAGAAAGTATGAGGTGATCATAACCAGAATGCCTCTGATCATATACTGCTTGGTCAGGACTAACGTGAAACTAAATATTAATAACTTCTAGTCAAGTAGCTGTAGGAAGAATCCTATGCATAAAATAACATACCAATAACATGTAAAAATCTTCGTATTCAAAACCATCCTACACATTCCAGTAAGGAGAAAGAGTGTGATGTAAAAACAAAAGCAGAGATGGTCACTTATTACTAGAATATGCAAACTTATGAATGTTTAAATCGCTTATATTGAAGTAGAAAGACAAAATATATTTACAATTAGCTGTAAACTTCAAGCATTCTTCTTTAGTCATGTTAGGTTTGAAGTTGGAGTCAACATAACTGTAAATATAGATGCTTCCAGAACCAGAAATGGCACACGGCATACGATTGATCATACCACCCAGCGGGATAGTGTAAACCTGGAAAAAGAATGAACAAGAAATAATAGGACTTAAATGCTATCATTGAAAACATAAATTGTTATTTGGGACATTTACCATCATAGAGGAAAACATCAGTGAAGTAATATCAAATGTTAGGAAGTTGCAGAAAATCAAAGGGAAAAACAAGTATAGCAAATGAAAATAAAGAAAACTTTATGTTCCTGAATTTTAACCACTTTCACATTCTTCCTATCAAGCCGACACAAGAAAAGTAAGAAATTCCTTGTTTTTCTTGTTCCAACACGAGTTCTTTGCTGCAGTTTCAGTTGAAGGCTTCAACTCAAATTGACTTGAGTTCTAGGGAAGAATTTGACCACAAGAACTGTGCCTCGAGTGAGGATATAGTAGGAGACATTTGCCCAAGTGCCACACAGTGGGACTGAACCTGGAACAATGTGGTTGGGAAGCAAGCTTCTTACCACACAGCCAAGCCTGCACCTAGAAAGCCATGTGTGTGCCTGTACACAAACATATATATACACACATACATTCACACAAATGTATACAGTTATAAAAAGAGACAAATAGACAGATAGATAGATAGATAGATAGATCCATACATGCATACATACATAAGTAAATATCTACATACGAAAAAAGCACCCACTACACTCTCGGAGTGGTTGGCGTTAAGAAGGGCACCAAGCTGTAGTAATACTGCCAGATCAGATTGGGACCTGGTGCAGCCTCCTGGCTTCCCAGACCCCAGTCAAACCGTCCAACTCTTGCCAGCATGGAAAACGGACGTTAAATGATGATGATTATGATGATACATACATACTTATATATTATCAAAACATGATGGGCTTTTTACTGTTTCCACCGATCAATGAAATCCCAAAACATTGGTCAATTCACAGCACCAGCTGCCACTGCTACACAATGGGAACAAACTCTAAAATCCTGTGCTTCTGAAGTAATCTTCTTAACCATACAGATCATGTTTAGTGTACATATATGATTTGAAGACATACCTGACCTCCCATCTGTTCATCCCATCCGGCTACTATAATACCAGCTGTAATGCTGTCTCTATAATTGTAACAAAGATCTTTGAATATATTAGCAGCAACATTGACTCGAGGCTCTTCACCCATTTCCATTCTGGAAAAGAAAAAAGAAAATGTGTTACAGATTATTTCAGCAATCCAATTATCAACACTGATGTAAATAGAAAGATATAATGTGTGAATACTTGAAGTAACATACAACAAATTTTTAAACTAGATTTTTAACAATCATGGCAAATGAGAACAATTTCTTCTAGTTATCTTTTGTCTTTTACTTGTTTTAGATACTGAACTGCAGCCATCCTGGGGCACTGCCTTGAAGGATTTTGTCAAGCAAATCGACACCAGTATTTATTTTTTAAGTCTGGTACTTATTATACAGGTCACTGTTACCAAATTGCTAAGTTACAAGGACGTTAACAAACCACCACCAATGTCAAGCAGTGATAGGAGACAAACACAAGACACAGACACACACTAGTGACACATAAAAAGCACCATCCGAACGTGGCCGTTGCCAGTGCAGCCTCCACTGGCTTCTGTGCTGGTGGCACATAAAAAGCACCATCCGAACGTGACCGATGCCAACCCTGCCTCGAATGGCCTCTGTGCCGGTGGCACATAAAAGCACCATCCGAACGTGGCTGATGCCAGACCCCTCTGACACCTGTGCAGGTGGCACGTAAAAAGCACCCACTACACTCGCGGAGTGGTTGGCGTTAGGAAGGGCATCCAGCTGTAGAAACACTGCCAGATCAGACTGGAGCCTAGTGCAGCCTTCTGGCTCCCCAGACCCCGGTCGAACCGTCCAACCCGTGCTAGCACGGAAAACGGACGTTTAACGATGATGATGAAATACATAGGCTATAGTAGAAGACACTTGCCTAAGGTACCAAGTAGTAGGACTGAACCCAAGCTACTTAACCCCACAGCCATGTTGTAGTGAAGTTATGAAATAAAGTAAAATTAAGCAATGTGTTGTGATCAACCCTGTACATTCATTAGTGAGAAGTTATTTCTAATAGATTGGGTCATAGAGTACTTCAATCACTCCTCACTGAACATAATTTCATTTTAATCAGAACTCATTAACCCAATTTCACAAAATATAACATAACACAACTAAGAATTTCTTAAGTTATACTAACAGCAGAAAAGACTAACTTTTTAAACATTATTTCTTAGTGCTGAAGACCCTAAAATATATTTTTTGCTTTTTTACTCTTATTATCAGCCTCCGCCCCTTAGAAAAGAGACCTCATCTGTCTCAATATCTCCTCCCAACAAACATTGACTCAAGAGTCCTGCTCTAAAATACCCCGTTCACAGATTTAAGACAACCCTTTTGCGATGTGCTGTCTTTGTTTCACTTTATTCTTACAATAATGAAGAATTTATTAAAATTCTGTAATTGTTAAGCATGTGTTTGGGAAGTGAATTAACATGCAGTTTTGATGGAAAATTTTAATTGAAATCATTTTACAACAGAAAGTTTGTATCAAAGGCTCAGGGGCAGTGTCAGGCAGGTTGGTATCAAAAGGGTTAATTAATTAATTATACAAAAAAATTGATTATAATAAAAAAAATGTTGGTCAACAGCAATAACCACATTTCAATCACAGATGGCAAAAGATATGTTATTTATTAACCATCAAAAAAAGCACCCACTACACTCACGGAGTGGTTGGCATTAGGAAGGGCATCCAGCTGTAGAAACATGGCCAGATAAGACTGGAGCCTGGTGCAGCCTTCTGGCTTCCCAGATCCCCGGTCGAACCGTCCAACCCATGCTAGCATGGACAATGGACGTTAAACGATGATGATGATGATGAAACTAAATTTAACTTATTGTTATCCTTCATCATTGAAGACATCTTTAATTACTATAATTGAATACTTCAACTTCATTTGTCAGTCATGAGCAACATGTGGCACACTTAACAAAATATTACCTTGATTTGTTTTAGCAATGCAGCCCACCAGATAATGAGCCATCTCTCATGCAGCCTACTTATTCAAAAAAGGTCGAACATGCTTGTCTTATGCCATACCAGAAATTTTCCTGATATACATAGGTGCAGGTATGGCTGTGTGGTAAGAAGATGGCTTTCCCAACCACATGGTTCCAGGTTCAGTCCCACTGCATGGCACCTTGGTAAGTATCTTCTACTATAGCCTCAGGTCAGCCAAAGCTTCGTGAGTGGATTTGGAAAACAGAAACTGAAATATTTGTGTGTGTGTGTGTTTATGTTTGTCCCTCTACCATCGCTTGATAACTGATGTTGATGTGTTTACATCCCCATAACTTAGCAGTTCAGCAAGAGACCAAGAGAATAATTACTAGGCTTACAAAGAATAAGTTCTGGGATCAATTTCTTCGACTAAAACCCTCTAAGGAAGTGCTCCAGCTTGGCCACAGTCAAATGACTGAAACAAGGAAAAGAATAAAGAATATAGCAATAATTCCTTTTCTAAATTTGTCAAGATCAGTTTTCAAGGTATATAATCCTCATTAGAGTTTTGGATGAAGCCAACTCATTAGCTTCTCAGAAATTACACATCCAGACATAGATTGGATATTGTCTTCAAAGCTATGACCCCCCACAAAAAGCTTTTCCATGGGCCAAATACTCTTCACTGCGGGCTTCTACTCTTCTAATCTGGAGTAATTAATGCATCTCCTTCAATTACTAGAAAAAATGACTATCATCATCATCATCATCACCATTTAACATCCATTTTCCATGTTGGCATAAGTTGGACGATTTGACAGGAACTGGAAGCCAGAGGACTGTGCCAAGCTCTACTGTCTGCTTCGACATGGTTTCTATGGCTGGATGCCCTTCCTAATACCAACCACTTTACAAAGTGTACAGAGGGCATTTTACATGGCACCACCACTCGCAAGGTCACCAAGGAACTTGCAAGTAAAAGAGCCCTCAACTCAGACGGGTATTGAGGAAGGTGTATTGTTGGAGAGTAACATAGTTGCCCCAGTCAGAAAGGAGAGGAGAGATGAGAGAGAGATGACAGTGAAGATGTGTAGTGGGGTATCCTTAAGGTACAGGAAGGTGAATATGTAGTAGGGTACCCACATGGTACAGAAAGGTAAATATTTAAGTGAAGTGGTAGAGGACTGGACAAGGTAAATGGGCAGGAGGTTCACATGAGAGCAAAAGGAGAGTGGGAGGTAGAGGGGAGTGGAATGCTGTGAGTGGTAAACAACCAGTGAAAGGGAGGGTAAGTTACATTATAAAAAAAGCCAATTTTTTTAATTATGACCATCCACCATTGTTCTGTTTGATCTACCTGCTTCGTTGGTAAATATTATATCATGTACTGAGCTTCCTTTATCGCACCTTTCAAACTCCTATTTGTATTATTTTGTTTCTCACTCACCAAACTCTACACTATTTAAGACAGTAAGTCTATTGAAGTCTGTTCTTATCTTATTCCCATTAAACTCCAACCTCAAACAATTTAAGCTTTATATTAACTGCACTAATTACAGTTTACATTCACCACCAACAGTAGCTACGAACACTGTCCTTGTTCCTCAATGACAATATTATAAGACAATCACTTACCTGTAAAAGTTAAGGTGGTAGTGGACAATATCTGCAACAGCTTGTGTATCAGCTGATGATCCAGAGCGGCAACAGTAAATATAATCAGTCATCTTTGTCAACTTATCAGTTACTCGATTTGCTATGTAAACTCTGAAATACAAAGTAAGTAGAATTAGGGTCATTTTATTAGAATAAAAAAAAAAAGAAAGTAGGGAAATATTTAAGAAAACAAATTTAGAAATAGATGAATACAAATAATGAATTACCCTGCTGTTGATCTTGAATCAGCCCCAATGACTACACCACCATTAAATTCAACTGCAGCAATTGTAGTCTGGAAGAAATATTTATAAAATATTAAGTTCTACTTTCTGCTTGGGCACTGAATTTAAATATGCAACTGAATTGCCTGATTAACCCTTTCATTTTTTTTTTTTTTTTTATCTAGTTTCAGCTCACAAGCTGTGGCTATGCCGGGGCACCGCCATTACTGTATTTATTTTGAGATGCTCTGTGTTTCTTTCAATTACTTTAAATATAACAAAGAATTTAGTAAAATAACTTAGTTATCATTCAGCTAGTGTTAGGAACATAAATTGTGACTAAGCTTTGGTGGAAGGTTTTAATTTAAAACTTATGAAAACAAGACATTTGTACTCAGAACCAGAGCTAGTTTCGGCCAGGTTGGTAACGAAAGGGCTTGAAAAAGTTTGGGATCATTTTTTTTCCCAATAAGTTATGTGGAAGTTATATGCAATACTACACTTTAAAAAAATTATTCTACATTAATATGAATATTTCAGGCAGCATTTACTATTTTCATGATAATTAAAAATATAACAAGAAACAACATCCTGTTAAAGTAGTGGAAATGTAACAGTGAAGGGCAGTTTGTTAGAAATCATCATCATTTAAAATCTATTTTCCATGTTGGCATGGGTTGGATGATTTGATAGCATCTGACAAGCAGTAGGTTATGCTGAACTCCAGTGTCAGTTTTGCTATGGTTTCTAGGGTTCGATGCTCTTTCTATCACCAATCTTTTTTTTGCCGGAGGTTCCGGAAAATTGCCGAAAATCGGCAGTGAAAATTCCCCCCACCCCCTCCCAGAATTTCTTCAATTTTGACTTTTTTCCGCAACACTGGCCCTAAAACCGTAACCCCTTCCTTACAGATGGTAGACCTCACCATCACTGAGGATCTCTCGGACCAAGACACATCAACTAACAAATGTTGTATGAAGAAGTATTTCAGCCTTCGGTACTACTAGCGAACAGTGGTCCCGGTGCGCGCACGCGCGTACTCGATCATCCGCGCTAGCTAGTCATGACTAGTGTATCCTTACTTTGTGTTTTTGTGTTTTATTTACTTTGTTTAAAAAATTATTTACTTTGTGTTTTACGTTGTTTAACAAAAATTATTTATTTTGTTTTATTTACTTTTCTACGTAGTCGTTGTAGGATCGACTAGTAACGACTAGCTAGCGCGGAAGCGCGAGTGCGCGCACCGGGACCACTGTTCGCTAGTAGTACCCAGCCTTCGACATCTACTAATCCTCCACAAAGTTCAATTGAGACTCGTATCTAAAACAATCAGTGCTGCTGCTATACACACAGGCAGCCTAGGCACCATTCAAAACATGCCCACCCAACTGACTGGAATGAAGTTGTTCCGTCAAACACCCTCAGATATAAAATCATTCACTCAGTTGTCTCTTAGAAATTCCCTCCTTGACTATGTTATTGCTTAGTTTCGACAATTTGATCGAGCAAATCAAACCATCTATTTTTGTTTTTCAAACACAAAATATCTAGGTTCACAACTGCCCAGAGTAACCTTATGTTAAGACGGTAGGGTGCGATTTGAATGAGACGGTACTGTCATTTGTAAGAGAACGAGCGAACACAAAAGGAACAGGATCAATCTCACTGATTTAACTCTTTAGCATTTAAACCGGCCATATCCAGCTAAAAGTATTCTGCCTGTTTTATGTTCAAACTGGTCAGATCTGGTCTCTCACACCAACCCTACAATATCGTTTGAAAAATTAACAGCTACCTCATCAAAATCTCATAGCTACAAGATAATGCATGATTAGTTCAAAACAATGTGGATGAAAAGGCATTAATTTTGGCAGAATAATGCAAACACTAAAGGGTTAAGAGGATACGTAAAGGCCATGAGCACTGCTTCCTCCAGATCAAACCAATGTTTAGAAAATAGAAAAACTAAAATTACATAAGTAAAAAAAAACGCAAATTTTATACTCGAGCCGACATGGAAAGTTAATATATTTATATATAACAGAGAAGTTGTATGTCTGTCTCCTACGATTTAGATTCCTAACTCCTCCCACATTTTGCGGTGCAGTTTAACCAAAACCGGGTATCTTATAGTCGTGATTCATATCGAGCCCTTCTGGGTATTAGCGCGCGTCTACGATGAGTCTACGATTTTTAAAATAATTTAACATTTTATTCCATTTCAATGCCTTTTTTCGCTATTATATAAGGGAAGTAACTCTCTAAAAATGTCTACGATGAGTCAACGATTTAAAAAAAAATTACCATCATTTTTTTTCCATTTTTAATGCATTTTTTTGCTACCTTTTGGTTATAACTCTCTAAAAATGCTAATATAGTTATTTCCCTTAAAAACCCGAGCAACGCCGGGCGATACTGCTAGTATTTCTATAAATCAGGTGTCTATTACTTACAAAAAAAGCTATTGTCGAGATTACCAAGGTACCGGTAATCTCTTAGTAAAAGAATAAATAAGAAAAATAAAGTTATTCATTAGAGAAAAATGAAAATCAGGAAACAGACATCAGTTAATTACATTATAGATAGCTAATGAATTGACCGTAGGCAAACACTACACTTGATTTTCTCCCCTCCATACACACACAGGCATGTATCTGCCTCATACTCTGTTCACTTTCCAGACATTTCTAAATTACTGCATACACTTTATATGCACTTTCTGACAAGTTGTGGTGCACCTGAGCACTGTATACAATAATTTCATTATTATTATTAAAAAAAAAACATGAATAAATGAAATTATAGTTTAATTTTGTTCATTAAAACAAATCTTTCTTGTGTCCAAATTATGATGATGATAATTTCAAATCCTGTTTTGTGACATGACAGGGCTCAGCGTTAAGCCAAGTGGGATCAGGAAAAAGTCGAAAGGGAGCTGATGCAGAAAGAGATGAGAGAGAAGAAGATGCAAGAAAATTATTATTATTATTATTATTAAACAGCTCTTATGTGATGTTGATAAAGGAATCAATGAAGATTAGTCATAGCTATAGATTTAAATAAAGATCTAAAAGAATCTGTATATGTTTTAGATGATAATGGCATCACTTACCCCTGTGGTCTGTTCTTGGTTCATCCAGTCCATCCCCATGTCGCTATAAATCTGATTGCTCATGCTGGAATAAGACAAACCGCCAGTCATCACAGAAGCCATCTTGGATAATAACTAGCATGTAACTGTTTCCGGTTAATCGCGGTTAGCTCCCTTGTTTAAATATCCATTCTGATTTCATTGGTAACAACCAAAGATTTCATGTCCCTTTGTTCTTGCCCTTTCTAGCGAGCTGGCAGAAACGTTAGCACTCCGGGCGAAATGCGCAGCCGTATTTCGTCTGCCGCTACGTTCTGAGTTCAAATTCCGCCGAGGTCGACTTTGCCTTTCATCCTTTCGGGGTCGATAAATTAAGTACCAGTTACGCACTGGAGTCGATGTAATCGACTTAATTCATTTTGTCTGTCCTTGTTCGTCCCCTCTATGTTTAGCCCCTTGTGGGTAATAAAGAAACAAATAATATAAGTACAAGGCCTGGAAGTTTGCTGGAGGAGTTTAGTCCGTTACTTCGACCCCGAAAAGGTGATAGGCAAAGTCGATCTCGACGGAATTTTTGCTCACTACGTAAAACCAGAAGAAATGCCGCTAAGCATTTTGGGATCTTTAGGTCCGCATTTTGGGATCTTTAGGTCCGCATTTTGTTCGGCGTGCTGCCGTTTGTGCCACCTCGCTGCCTTCCTATTACACACAATGTCTTCAGTTCATATCCGAATTTTTGTTTCCAAATGAATAACCTTTCCGTTTCCCGTCCAACCATAAAGTGATAACCATTCTATATATGTATATTCGATAATAGCTGCTTTTTCAAGTAATAAACCATTCAAATATTGAAAAGGGCTGCTTCGTTCTTATTTGAAATAAATAATTTTTGCATTCTGTGGCATGAATAACAAAAAGAAATACGCTATAGTTATCAATGGTTTGAATGAGCTAGCCTTTGATGAAAGACTGGAAAGACTTCCGTGACTTCCCCCATTTACTCCCAAATTTGTTAATTTAATTTTTTTTTTTTTGGCCTGAAACCCCCGTTTTCGGATACGGAGGTTCCGGAAAATTGCCAAAAATCGGCATCGTTAAATTCACCGCCCCTCCACCCCCCACCCCCAATTCTTCAATTTTGACTTTCTACCACAACACTCGTAACTACAGTGATGTTTTGAAATTTGGATCGTTTCCTTTTGAATGGCAGTTTTCAACACAATTTCTAGTTTTAAACTTCGTATACTTTTAAACTTCGTATACTGGTAGAATGTGTCAAAATAAAACATTTTTTTCTCTTGGCTTTCTTGAGAAAATTGAAATTTGTAAGTTTAACGTAGTTTAATTTTTCGAATTTTAACCAATCCTATGCTCTCTTTTGAGCTAAAATCATTTGCTGCGTCTAAAACAGACAACATCCTGTCACTAACCCTAACCCTAAATTTTAGCCTTTCATTTTTTTTTTCTTAATTGTTAAATTAATTTAAAGATAACAATTAAGAAAAAAAAACGAAAGCAATGGAAAATAATTTTAATTTAACAATTAAGAAAAAAAAACGAAAGGCTAAAATTTAGGATTTAGGGTTAGTGCATCTGAGCATATATATATATATATATACATGTGTGTGTGTGTGTGTGTGTCTTTAAGCTTTGTGTTTATGTCATGTTTGTCACTCCACCCACTGCTTGACAACTGGTATTGGCTTCTTTACATCCCTGTAACTAAGCAACTGAGCAAAAGAGTCCTAAAAAATAACTACCGGGGTCAATTTGATCAACTAAACCTTTTATGGTGGTACCCCAGCATAGCTGCAGTCCAATGATTGAAACAAAAGATAATTCTTTGAAATTTTCCTTTGGATCTGAGCTCTGTTTATGAATTTGGTGATTAACACAATAGTTTATCTCAAATTAATCACAGCTTGCACAGGCATCCAATAACAGTTGCAGTTATGTCTGTGTGGTTAACAAGTTCACTTTGCAACCGTGTGGTTCCAGAGCTGATCCCACAAAACATATGTAGGGCAAGTATCTTCTACATAGTTTCAGATTAATCAATACTTTATGAATGGAGTTTGTTAAACAGAAACTGTGCAAAATCTAAAACTAAGTGAATAACTTACCTGGCTTCAAAGGATTTCCTTTACAGCAAAAATTTTCATCTCCAAATGCATCCTTAACCATAGATCAGTTTGATCAAGGCTGAATGACGATGACTATTTCTTTGGTTGTTTAATGGTCATCAAAACCAATGTTCCAATCATCAACCTGAAACTGTTGACCCAGGCTCTTGTCCTTGGCAAACACCAAACTTTCTTCAACACATTCTCTTTACTTCCTTTTGTCAGTAATTATATCAAAATATGAAAATACTTGACAATATACATCATCAAAAAAACTTTTCAACCTATCAGTTTACCAGCCTAAAGAGGTGTAGGTATGGTTTTTCAGGTTCAAATCCACAGTGGGGCACCTTGGACTTTAGTCTTCTACTACAGCTTCAGGATGACTGGTGCCTTATGAATGGAACTGATAGACTGAAACTATATAGAAGCCTGTCTCACACATGCACATGGATGCATACTGGGTTGCTCAAATGTTGATGTTTCATGGCTTTGTTACTGCCAAAGAAAAACATTGATGTGGTTTTTAACTCACACTCTGCCTTTTCAAAGCCCATTAAAATTTTTTTTTTAACTTTAAATCCCTTACTTGAAAAACATTTAAGAATTGGTGGCAAAAAGGATATCCAGTTACCTCAAGTTTCCATCCAACCAATACTAGCTTGGGAAAATGCTCATATAACGAACAAGCTCTTATAGGTAACAAAGACAAGTGATTATTGCTTAGACCATACTAAATTTCATTCCCTTCTTGATGACTACTGATCCTGTAAAATTGAATCCATTAGAGACATACACTCCTTTGCTACACATTTCAAAAATCATTGAAAATCTTCAGTGAATGTAAAGCTTTTGCAATTGATAAGAAAGCTTTTTATTCTTTCCAGTTTATGAAGACATTTGTTGCTTGTAAGTAAATATTTTTAAACATTGAGCCAGTGTGATATGAACTTTTGCTGACAATTTAATTAATGCCTACTGCCTATCGTGAGATTTATTCATGACACATGTCTGATCTCCACTATTTCCTGAATTAGTTAACCAAAAACAAAAATATGTTCCTTGTCTGAAATTAGTTGCCTACTATGTAAACATCCAGATATAAAGCAGTCAATGAATATGGGAGAATAAACCAATTCTTAACAATGAAATTAATTCCTTTAACTTCTATTTAGTCATACTAACAAGGTGGATTGGAAGGAGACTATTTGAGGCAGAACTTTCCAACTAAATGGTTTTCAGGTCATCACTGCTTACCTCTTTATCAATGGTTATTTTTTAAATTCTACATATCTTTAAAAGTGTAGAACAACTGGTAGTTATCTCAACAAGGGATATACAGCTGATAACAAAAAAATCTGTACAATGTCAATATTCATATATATATATATATATATATGCACACATACACACACAATTATGTTTAGATATAGGATATCATTTAATCATCCACTTTTCCATTCTTGCAGGAGTCAGATGAAATTTGTAGAGACAGATGCTCTTCCTGTTGCAAATCCTCAGTTTCCCAAGCACATACATAAATTATATATCATACACACACAATGGGTTTCTTTCAGTTTTCATCAACCAAATCCACTTGTGTTTTAGTTGGCCTGAGGCTGTATTAGAAGACACTTGCTCCAAGGTGCTGCAGAGTGGGACTGAACCCAAAGTTGAAAGTACAAACATCTAAACCAGACAGCTGTTCCTTAACCTATATTTCAAATAATTATAATCATCTCAGACATTTAAACGTTGCAATCTAAATTCTACATCAATTGCTTTAATTTTATAAAATTCCTCTCTGCTATTAACTTTATGAAACTTTCCAGAGGCTATGCGTTAAGAAGCTTGCTTCTCAACCACATGGTCCAAGGTTCAGTTCCACTGCATGACACTTTGGGCAAGCTTCTACTACAACCTCGGGTTGACCAAAGCCTTGTGAGTGGATTTGGTAGATGGAAACTGAAAGAAGCTTGTATATAACTGTGTGTCTTTGTATCCATGTTTGTCCCCAACCACTGCTTGACAACCAATGTTGTTGTGTTTATGTACCCATAACTTAGCAGTTCAGTAAAAGAGACTGATAGAATAAGTACCAAGCTTAAAAAAAAAAAAATACTGGGGTCAGTGCATTCGACCAATAATTCTTCAAGGCAGTGTCCCAGTATGGCCACAGTCTAATGACTGAAACAAGTAAAAGATAAACAAGTGAATAAACAAGAACTCGAAATCAATACTGAGTAATCACAGAAAAACATTGGTTAGGAATTTATTGCTTCAATCTTATCTGTTTTAATACAAAGTGCAGTGTAAGCTGCCTTAGATGAAAATTGAACCCAATCTTCAGGTGTTTTTCTAGAACAGCAACAGCTTACAATTACATGTGCACATACATACACATACACACACACACACACATCTTGAATATTGCATCCACCAATGTTTAATTCAAATCAAAGTTTGTTGCATTCATATACAAGTGATTTTATAAGTCAAAAGTCAATAGTTTATTGAACTGGAATACTATAATTGCATCCCACCACCAAAAAAGGTAAAAAAAAAAAAAATCAGATAAGAATGTAACAAGAAGCAATGTGCTGTAAATCCATTAAAATATTAATAACAATTGGCAATTAAAGCACTGGCCATTTGCATCTCAATGATAAAAACGTGGCCATGCAGAGATTGGTCGCTGATACTTAACTTTCGATTCAGCTGTTTTTTATTTTATTTATAAGTTGCTGTTTATTTTAGATAAAGCACCACATAAATCTAGGATTGTAATAGTCATGATGGAAGACAATAAAACTTAGATTTGTGTTAACCTGCACAGATAACATTTATTTTAAAAGCCACTTTAATATGAATAAGAGGCAGCAACTTGTCTATAGGAATGAAAGTTGGACCGTGTGTGTCTGTATGCACATGCAATGTTGTATTGATGGCATAACTATGTTTGAGTTTCTTTTTTTATTTAAGGATTTTTCCCCCCTGTATTTCCTTTATTAGTTCTTTTATGTTTAAAACACTGATAGTTCCTTCGTTTCATTTTCCATGCTACCATGGCTTACACAGGATGTAACTGAAGCAGGACTTTTGTGGCTAAATGCTTAACTTTCATCAACTTTTGCTTGTTTTTTCAAATAAAATATTTTTCAATTTTTTTTCTTCTTATTCCAGATTAATTCAAAAGTGCAAAGCTAGTGGATAACTGGTTGACAGGAAATGTCAACAAACACCATTTCTAACAATAGCTCAGAACAAGTTGTTAACATTCATAAAAACACACAATCATATTCACAATGGACATCTTTCAGTTTGTCAACTACCACTCAAAATTCATTGGACAACATAATAAAAGAAACTTGCCCAAGGTACTGTGCAATAGGACCAAGCCCAAAGCCATATGATTCTGAAGCAAACTTCATAACTATAAAGCTATGTCTGTGCCTGTAGTATTCCTAAATCCCTTGGTCTTTTTATTACACAAATCAGATACACCCACTCAAAATTTCATTACATTTGAATGCGGAAAGCACTTTTATATAGCAAGCTATCTATTGTTGTAGAATATCACGTTTGAACTGTTTCTTGTTGAGATATGTCAAGTTTATTGAGGCAACAAGACTTGCAGAAAATACCAATTCTATTTTTTGATAGATATTTAACAACATTACTGAAATAAATAACCATGAAATTTAAGTCTACAGTTACAGAGTTAATTTTTCAAAGCTATATGGATGACAACCTTATTTTGAGAAGGGAGACCACTTATGTAGGAATATTAATGTTTCCAACTAAAATATAATTCACCAGTTAAGGAAATATGAAAAAAAAATGCAAATCAAAATAGATCAAACTGGAGTGTAAGTGTATCTTCAATATATGTTTGAAAGAGAAGCTATTACATTATACATATATATGCATATACATACATGTGTATATATATATATACATATATATATATACATACATGTGTGTGTATATATATATATACATACATATGTGTATATATATATATATACATACATATGTGTATATATTATATATATATACATGTATATATATATATATATACATGTATATATATATATATATATATATATACATATGTGTATATATATATGTATATATATATATATATACATACATGTGTGTGTATATATATATAATACATACATGTATGTGTATATATATATACATACATGTGTGTGTATATATATATATACATACATATGTGTAATATATATATATTACATACATATGTGTATATATATATATATACATACATATGTGTATATATATATACATATGTGTATATATATATACATACATATGTGTAATATATATATATATATATATATATATATATACATACATGTGTATATATATATATATATATATATATACATGTGTGTATATATATATATATATACACATGTGTGTATATATATATATATATATATATATATCTATATATATATATATACACATGTGTGTATATATATATATATATATATATATATACATACATGTGTATGTATATATATATATATATATATATATACATACATGTGTATGTATATATATAATATACATACATGTGTTATATATATATATATATATTATATATATATAATATATATATACATACATGTGTATATATATATTATATATATATATATATATATATATACATACATGTGATATATATATATATATATATATATACATACATGTGTATATATATATATATATATATATATATACATACATGTGTATATATATATTATATATATAATATACATACATGTGATATATATATATATATACATACAGTATATATATATATATATATAGATACATACATGTGTAATATATATATAGATATATATATACATACATGTATATATAATATATATATATATATATATATATATATATACATACATGTGTGTATATATATATGTATATATACATATATATATACATACATGTATATATATATGTATATATATATATATACACACACACACATCTATATATATACACACATATCTATATATATACATGCATATATATAAAAGTATATATACATACACATATACATGTATATATATATATACACACACATTCTTACACACCATCAACATACTCGTGACTTTGGTATTCATGCTTCTTACAGAAGCATTAGCAATTATAAGTGAAATGACTCCAACAGATCATCAAAACTAGATCACGGATATGGCTTATCACTACTTTTATGGTGGTGCTCATGGTTTAACTCTTTAGTGTTTAAACCGGCTGTATCCGGCCCGAATATTCTACTCATTTTATGCTCAAACTGGCCAGAACCAGCAACTCACACCTACCCTGCAATGTCATTCTAAAAATAAACAATTACATTTTTCAAATCTTGAAGTTACAAGATAATACCAGATTAATATTTTAAAATGTAAATGAATAAGGATTACTTTTGACATATTAATTTGAACACTAAAGGGTTAAAGGAAATAATTGAAGATATCAGTCCAGTACAATGGGGAGAGAAATCACCAGAGTAGAAGCCAAACAGTAGGACCAACAAAGATTTATCTATCTATATATGTGTGTGTGTATGTATATATATATATATATAGGTAGGTAGGTAGATAGATAGATACACAAACAGACAAGTTTAATATGTGAAGAATCAATTTCATCAATAATGTTGGCATGAAATGTAATAATAAAAGAATTCAAAAAATTTATTTTGTAATACTTAAGTGCGTGGTGTCACAAAGAAAGCATTCAAAAGATGAACACACAAACACATGGATAAATGCTACACTAACACACTAGAGTAAATGAAAAAAAATATACAAACACTAACTAAAAAATGAATACTCAAGAATTAAAAAAATAAAATAAAAGAGATCTATTTTTACTTAACCCTTTTTCACTGGATCAAATTTTCAGTACCTTCAACTGTAGAAAGCAGTTTTAATATAAAAAATCTGTCTTTTGCTGAGGAATATAATGTTTGTAACTATTTTTTGTTGATATATGTCAAGTTTATTGAGGCAATGTGACTTGCAGAAAATACCAGTTCTATGTTTTGGTAGATATTTAACAACATTACTGGAATAACCATGAAATTTAGTTTTGTAGTTAAAACACTTAATACTTACTTTTATTGATGCAATTACATATAAATTATACACACACACACACTATATGTACCATACATTATATATTTGAAATGATTTTTTTTTGTAGGTGTATACCAGAGTTGTAAAATTGATGTAACCATGATATTCTGTCGACCTGAAGAGCTACCCTTCTATATCTGTATTGTTTTGAAAAATCTACAATAGTACTATGCAATTTATAGCATACATCCTAGTGCAGACATATATAATAATTTATTATACACTAAAATAAATCATTTTTGCATGATGTTGGCTATATATATATGTGTGTATATATATGTGTATATATATAAAATGAATTAATGAATGAAAGGAAAGAGAAAATGGAATTAGGAGGAATCTTTATTCAACACAACTATCATTTCGACCCATCCTGCAGCTGTCCCTTACAGGTGAGATATTGTACAGCTAGTTGTGTTACATCCATCAGTGCAGGCTGGATCTCATCAGGTGTCACGTTTGAAATAAGATACTTCGCTATATGTACTGAGTTTCGCTTGGCATGTTGTGGTCGCCCATAAGATGTTGGCTATACTTTCCCTCATTCATTATAAACTCAACAAACACTGGAATTCCTGACGTAGATCCAGTAACTATTATATCATAACTGTGGTTAACATCAGGTAGCCTAAACGATGACAGTGCTTTAATCAGCATGCTACTAAACATATACCTAAAGATGGTCCCTCGTGGGTAATAAAGAAATGACTAAACATATACCTAAAGTCCAAATAAATACTCGTATTATATTATATCGTGTTTTATATATATATATATATATATATATATAATATATATATATATATATATATATATACACATACACACATTATATATATATATATAGTGAGAGAGAAAGAGGTGTATCTTTGTGTATGTGTACACTTTTAAAGAATCTAATGTACATTTTTAAGGAATTTAATTAATTCCATTTAACAGAATATATCAACAACTTGGCTGCCTACTTCCCTTTACACAAATATATACAGCAAGAGAGACAGATCAGCATATAACTTAAGATAAAAATCCCCAGGGCTCTGGATTTAAATAAATCCCTAGACTCTAAGTTATGTGGTCAGACCCTGCCATAACATTAATATTCTGTCCTAGACAAAGCAGATTACTATACTTGTCCCATCAAACATTTCTAGCTATGTGGTTTATGGAAGTGAAGATATTCAACAGTAAAAAGACTTGCTCTATACAATGTTTAAAACAAAAATAGATCTTCTGAATACAAACAACATAAACATAACTTCAATATCAACATTTCAAATAATTATAAGTACTTCTTCATAATTTCTGTAAATAATACCATGGTTAAAGTGAAATACATGTGTATGTATGTTTATATAATTCGCAAATAACTGTACATGTACATATAAATATATACATTATGTGCATGTGTATGTATATAATTACACATTATTATATAAAGACTTACGACAGTCTATCTAGCTATATACCTACGTGAATTATTTTTGAGTATACATTGTCTGGGAGACTTTTCTTATAGTAGAGGAAATAGCTAAATTTTTTGGCTGCTATTTCTAAAAGTTTGGTGTGTGGTGAAGTAAATTTTTTTTACTGAACCCTAATTATATAACGTAATGTTTTAAATATACCGTAAATGGTCTTTTTACATACTGAACACTACTTGGTAAAACTATTAATTAATAATTAATTTTACCCTTTTATCATTAGCTATATATATATAGATAGATAGATAGATAGATAGATAGAGTTAAAAATATATAAATATAACCTATATAAACAAGGCTAATTTAGCTATTTCTCCATAGATTGAAAAAAAAGTGATGAACAACCTTAATTGATTTTCGAATCTTATTGGACTCATATCAAAGGTATCTACATCAGTTTGATTAATCCCAGACAAACAAGCAGCCAATTTGTTTATATACTCAACAGTTACATTTACTTTAGAAAACTGGAACAATTAATTTGCATAGCATAAGCATTAACACTATTTTCAAATACCAGGGACATGTTAACAGGGGATCTCAGTCCACACAGTACCAAGGTATGATATAAAATATGTAACCTACATAGTACCTATATATATTTTATCTATATATATACACACACACTCACAAACACACATCTGCCTACAAATTTAAATATGGATATACAGGGTGTCCACAAAGTCTGGGTAGATGGGGATTAACACATACTTTAAGAAATTATTATTTCTTATATTTAATTGTTTATATTATGATTTTATTTATTTATTCCATGTACCCAGAATTTTTGGACACCCTGTATATATATATATATATATATATATGTATGTATGATCAGTTAACATCCCCTTTTTCATCATAGCATATAGATATGAGTCAGATACCATATCTATATATTAATAGGCAGATGTGTGTGTTTGCACGCGTGCATGTGTATATTATATACATATATAATTTGTACAGGTACAAAATTAAAAATTGTACAATGCTTTATAATTACACACAAACAGCAGCAAAATACACACACACACACACACACACATATATATGATGATGGATTCTCCCATCCCTTTTGACACATGACACCAAATTGTTCAATCAACTGAATTAGCATGCAAAGTGGCTGGGTATTCCACAGACACGTGTATCCTTAATGCAATCCTCAAGTTTAATCAGCAAGGCACAGCACAAAAAGGCTGGACCTACCTTTCAATTACAAGTACAATCCATAGATTGTGATCCAGCCTGGCATGTCATGGCTGCAAAGCAAACTCTTTAACCACTCAGCCATGTTTGCATCCACGTGTGGATATGCTTTATTTATAATTATATATATATATATATATATATATATATATATATATATATATACACATATATAAACAAACATATACACACAAACACATTTATATACACAAACATACACAAACACACACACACACACATATATATAAATATTTATTAGCCATTACAGAGTGAAAGGAAGGCCATGTCTTTTGTGTGAACTTGTGTGTGACAACACACAACAAAATATAATATAAGAAAGAAACAAAAACAAAAAGCAAACACAGAAAAAGTGTTAATTGTACACAGGGATCCAATCCTGAGTACATCCATATATTTACTTTATACAAATAGAGTAAAAGTGTAAATCTGTTCACCAATGAAGGAAGCTGGCTAATAAAGCAAAGACGAAAATAAAAAGTTGAAGAAATAAGTAGAGGGTTGAGGAGGATGGGGGGGGGGAGGAGATGGGTGTAGGGTTGAGGGTTTAATCGGAGAGCTGGGGCCAGGTTGGTTTGAAAAAGTCAACAAAAAGCCTCTGACATAAGAGTAGCAACCGTCTGAAAGCATGGAGTAATTCAAGAAACCAAGACGAAGAAGAGCAAAACAGAGAATATAACTAAGTGGTAAAGCCAGCTATTGAATGTAGTAGTAGTAGTAGTAGTAGTCATAGTATTTCATTTGAGAGGGGCTGAGGATGGCAAAAGAGAGAGAGACTTGTCACAGAGCTAATGTGATTAAGAATAGCAAAGAGGGGTGGGAGGGAGATGGAGAAGGTATTTCAATAATAATAATAATCCTGTTATTTAGTTAAGAGAGAGTGTGTGTCTGTGTGTGTGTGTGTAATTTGATGAAATTTGGAAACAGAAATCACATTTGCTGCGTAGAGTTCCCATTCCAAGTTGACTGATCGTCGTCATCATCTTGACTACTGGTAAACTTATGGATGTTGCCTTCTTGACGACTTATCGGTGATGAACGTCTCTTGTAAGCTCTGAAGAAGAGAGTAAAAAAATTTAAAGAGAGGGAAGAAAAAGGAAAAGTAAGTATTCAGGTTTATTTGAAAGGTACATTTTATTATGACAATGCTTTCAGTTTTGCTATATTTATATTTTTCTATTAAAGCTAAATTTTAACAATGGATCATCTAAGACCATGGTTGAAAAGCGAGTTTCTTAACTAGACAGCCATGCTACATCATCATCATTTAGTGTCTACTTTCAGTGCTGGCATGGGTTAGATCGTCTGACTGAAACTGGTAAGCCAGGTCCCAGTCTGATTTGGCATGGTTTCTATGGCAGGATGCCCTTCCTAATGCCAACCACTCCAAGAGTGTAGTGGGTGCCTTCTATGTGTCATGGCCTGTGCCAATAAATATAAATTATATTCATTTTCTATCTATCTATCTATCCGCTCAGTCAAAGTTGACTCTCGGTTACTCGTTGGATCAGTGTCCGCCAGTCAGTTCTATCCTGGACCGCTTCTTTCAGATAGGCTATGTCCATTCCGGTATCACTCTTGATGGTGTCAAGCCAGCGGGTTTTTGGTCGGCCTCTTCCTCTCTTGCCACTGACCATTCTGAGCATGATGTCCTTCTCCAGAGATTTTCTCCGCATAATATGACCGAAATATGCCAATCTATGCTTGGTGATCCTAGCTTCTAGCGACATTTTCGGCCTGATCTACTTAAGAACTTCTCCATTGGTGAGCCTCGCTGTCCATGGAATCCGTAAAAGTCATTTTATATTCATTTTACAGCTTACATTATCGAAATAAATCTTATTTCTACTAACAAACTCATCAACGATACCAAGAAAATGCAATCAGTTAAGCTTCTTTTCATACTTAATTCACCACTGTCAATCAACATAGACATTAAAACAACAATTTGCAAATGTTTCTACTTCAATTCTAGCATAATTGTTTTCATTGTTAATTAATAGATAAATAAATAAAGACTAGCAAAGTATATATTACAGCTGAATCTCTAACACTATAACTATTATCTACAAACTGTGGTAAAACCACTTCTGTTTTCTCAGACAAATATTATAACTACTATTTCAGTTTTACCTACGATACTGAAGCTACAAACTGATTAATTTAATTCTTGCAAATATATTCACCATGTATCTCCTCCATAGAAAGACACCTGTGCTTGTCCCTCCTATCACACCTGGCACAAAGCCCCCCCCCCTCCCAAATACGTTTTCTTAATAGTGAGAGTTGTTTCCCAGTTCTTTGCCATCTTGTAAGTTACATGGCAAGCTCACTAGTGCTGATCGCATGTAAAAAAGCACCCAGTACACTCTTAAGTGGCTGGTGTTAAGAAGGGCATCCAGCCATAGAAACCACGCCAAAGATGACACTAGAGCTTGACACAGCCCTGTAGCTTGCCAATTTCCTGCATGCCAGCATGGAAAGCAAATGTTAAAAACGATAATAATGGTGATATTTGCATCAGTTTTATTCTATGAAAATATTCAGAAAATGTTTTATATAGGCGTAGGAGTGGTTGTGTGGTAAGTAGCTTGCTTATGAACCACATGGTTCCGGGTTCAGTCCCACTGCATGGCACCTTGGGCAAGTGTCTTCTATTATAGCCTCGAGCCAACCAAAGCCTTGTGAGTGGATTTGGTAGACAGAAACTGAAAGAAGCCCGTCATATATATATGTGTGTGTGTGTGTGTGTGTGTATGTTTGTATGTCTGTGTTTGTCCTCCCAACATCGCTTGACAACCGATGCTGATGTGTTTACGTCCCCGTAACTTAGCGGTTCGGCAAAAAAGACCGATAGAATAAGTACTAGGCTTACAAAGAATAAGTCCTGGGGTCGATTTGCTCGACTAAAAGGCGGTGCTCCAGCATGGCCACAGTCAAATGACTGAAACAAGTAAAAGAGTACAAGAGAGAGAGAGAGAGAGTATATCTAGATGTGTATTCTGCTTTTAGAATGGGTTCACTGCATCCCTACATGCTGTAAGTATTAACTGGAAAGATTCATGACAAGAAAGGTACCTAGCCACAAATCTATACCTCAGAAAATCCATTCAAGTTTTGCCAGCTTGAAGGAGCAGACATAAAATGTGGGTGATGATGATGATAAAATGCAGTATAAATCTGAAAATCCTTGTTCTCACTGTTTTATTACTCTTTACTCTTTTACTTGTTTCAGTCATTTGACTGCGGCCATGCTGGAGCACCGCCTTTAGTCGAGCAACTCGACCCCGGGACTTATTCTTTTGTAAGCCCAGTACTTATTCTATCGGTCTCTTTTGCCGAACCGCTAAGTAACAGGGACATAAACACATCAGCATCGGTCGTCTAGCAATGCTAGGGGGACAAACACAGACACACAAACACACACACGCATATATATATATATACATATATACGACAGGCTTCTTTCAGTTTCCGTCTACCAAATTCACTCACAAGGCTTTGGTTGGCCCGAGGCTATAGTAGAAGACACTTGCCCGAGGTGCCACGCAGTGGGACTGAACCCGGAACCATGTGGTTGGTAAACAAGCTACTTACCACACAGCCACTCCTGCGCCTATTAATAATCATCATCATCGTTTAACGTCCGTTCTCCATGCTAGCATGGGTTGGACGGTTCGACCGGGGATCTGGGAAGCCAGAAGGCTGCACCAGGCTCCGGTCTTATCATTTCTTTTTAATACTCACAATATCAGACTTGTCTTAACCAGCTAAAATTTCTATGATAGCTTCTGTATGCTGATTTTTTTTGGAATGAACACAACAATGCTTAATTCCTAGCTATTCTGTTCTCTTTGGTCAGATGAACAAAGCTACTTCTTTAGTCGACGACCCCAGGAACTAACTACTCCTTATACTGGAAGTTGAAAGCCAACCACTGTATTGACAACAATTGAAACAACAAGCTATCAAGTGAGGCTCTACGTGGTCCCTCAACCTGCTGGAAAATAGCACCCAGCTCTCCCTCAAATCACACACAATACTACTTCAGAAAAATAAATGATCAAGACATTGTAGCAAGCGATATAAAAAGACAGGATGGTCATGTTATGGCTGGCATGCTTTTAATCAGATTTGCTCAATCATGAGAAATTCTAACTACCCAGATGTAATCTCCAGGGATACAGGCATCCAGCAACAGGACCTCCGTAATGCCATGATGGACCGTGAAGTCTGGCGTAGCATGGTAAATTCCATTGTCTCGACCACGGTCGAACAATGATGATGATGATGAACTAGTAGAGTAAAAAATAAAATAAAATAAAATAAACTTACGTTGACGGCCGTTGAGAAGTTGTACTCGATGGAACTGTGTTTTCATTGTCTTTATTTGTGGTTCTACTATCTCCTGGGTTTGGATTGGCTGGAGTTCCAAATATTATTCCATATATAAAGTTCAACAATGTAAATAGAGGTGCTAGTATCATACCAAGAAAATTGTTGGAGTACGTTTTTGGAGCCAAAACTGATTTTATCTGGAAATAAGAATAAAAACAAATAAAAACACTGCACCAACAGTCACCACTACCCCATCAACCCCCATGCTAGCATGGAAGACAGATGATAATGATATATGTGTGTGTGTGTGCGCGGGTTGTAATTTGCTTCTGAGGATGGGCCTTAACCCATTAGTATTTAAACTGGCCATATCCAGCCAAAATATCTAATCTGTTTTATGTTCAAACTGACCAGATCCAGGCTCTCACACCTACCCTACAATGTTAATCTACATTAGGTAATTACACCATCAAGATCTTGAAGATATGAGATAATGCATGATTAATTCAAATCAATGTGAATCAATTAGCATTATGTTTGATAGAATAATCAGAACACTAAAGGGTTAACACATAGTAAGCTTTGCTATTTTCCCTTTTCTTTCCCTTCTTCATGTATGTGTGTGTGTGTGTGTGTGTATAGGTGCATACATAATGAGCTTCTTTGAGTTTCCATCTATCAAATCCACTCATAAGGCTTTGGTCAGGAGCTATAGTAGAAGACACTTGCCCAAATTTCCATGCAGTGGTACTGAACCTGAAGCCATGTGGTTGGGAAGTGAAAGCCTAACAACCACACAACCATGCTTGTGCCAATAAGTAATCTTTATATATAAAAGTGAAGTTGTGTGTCTGTCTCCTACGATTTAGATTCCTTACTCCCATGTTTTGCAGTGCAGTTTAACCAAAAGCGGGTATCTTATAGTCGTGATTCATATCGAGCCCTTCTGGGTATTAGCGCGCGTCCATGATGAGTCTACGATTTAAAAAAAAATTTACCATAATTTTTTCCCATTTTTAATGCATTTTTTTGCTATTATATAAGGGAAGTAACTCTCTAAAAATGCTTATATAGTTATTTCCCTTACAAGCCCCGAGCAACGCCGGGCGAAACTGCTAGTTAAATATAAGACAACTTTGGGTACAGACCAATATCTATTTCTTAAAGGTGTATATGTACACTCACACACACACACATACATCTACGTCATTACAAATGATGTTAGCAACACTGAATTTAAAAACAAAAGACCGCTCATGCAAAAATCTTTGTGAGGACCAATTTTGAAAGAAATCATCTGGTCAAGCATATATTATGTTTATGTGTATGCACCTGAGTAGATCTACATCTGTATATTTGTATGTATGTGTAAGCATATAAAACTGAAAGTGGACTTGTTTGTCTATCTACCCTAACATGTAAATGCTAATCAGCTGCTCAGTGATTAATATTCTTAGAGTTGAATATCCCGACAGCAACAACTCACCACAATTATTGGTTTATTTGTGGTAAAGTAAGTCAACACAAATGGAACATTCTTATCCAAAGAGCTAATACAAACCCAAGAAATGCTTTTGAAATAATGACCTGTAAACCCAATATATTTAACTATTCAGTTACCACAGTGATTTGTAGGTTTGTGTATAATATATGATGCATAATGTATATACGTGTATTATATATGCATATGAATTATTAGAACAACTATTTTAACAGTCCTGTATTTGAAATGCCATGAGATAAAATGCAGGAAATGATTCCAAATCTAGATAAAATTAAAATATATACTTTGAGATAACCAAAAAAAAAAAGGTGTTGATAAAGTGTTGGATTTCCTCTTCCTCTAAGATCAAAAAAGATATCAACATTACAATCTGTTAAAGTATTGTGATAGCATCTGCTAAAACCAATATACACAAAAGGAGAATTGCCATAATAAATCCAGATTATACAAATAGAGGAAGATGTACTATTTGTATTCTTTCTCATTATAATAGTGGTAATGAAGCTGATGGCCACTAAAACAGATGAAATACTTGCCAAGTACAATGGCAAGATGGCGAAGTCAACAGAGGGGGCTTGTATGAGTAAACCCTTTAGCATTTAAAACGTTTATGTCCAGACAAAATATTCCACCTGGCCAGATCTGGCCTCTCACACAAGCTCTACAATATCATTCTAAAGATTAACAGCCACCTCTTCAAAATCTCAAAGCTGTGAGATAATACATGAATAATTCAAAACAATGCGAATGAATAAGCATTACTTTTGAAAGAATATGAATGCTAAAGGGTTAAGTTTCTTGATAAGGGTGGAGAGACAATCCATTCCCATATGAGATGAACAGTTTCTAGGGTTTCTAAAGCACATGGAAGTTTGCATGTTGAGCTTTCATGTCGTTTTATATTTTGTTATTATTTCATTATTTGATATTTTACAGATTTTTCTTAAAACTTGGACATCATCATCATCATCGTTTAACGTCTGTTCTCCATGCTAGCATGGGTTGGACGGTTCGACCGGGGGTCTGGGAAGCCAGAAGGCTGCACCAGGCTCCAGTCTGATCTGGCAGTGTTTCTACAGCTGGATGCCCTTCCTAACGCCAACCACTCCGTGAGTGTAGTGGGTGCTTTTTACGTGCCACCTGCACAGGTGCCAGGCGAGGCTGGCAACGGCCACGATCGGATTGGTGCATTTTACGTGCCACCGGCATGGAAGCCAGTCAAGGCGGCGCTGGCATCGGCCACGATTCGGATAGTGCTTTTTACGTGCCGCCGGCACGGAAGCCAGTCTAGGCGGTGCTGGCATCGGCCACGTTCAGATGGTGCTTTTTACGTGCCTAGAAAAATAAGATACCTGGTACTTTTAGTATTAAGAGCTGAATAAACTTCTAACCATAGAATGAAATGAGAATAGTATATTTCTTCAAAGAGAAACTGAGATAAGATGTACAACATACTTTACAGCAAGTTTGCAAGTTATTTTGTGCAAATACAATAATTGTACAAGCTAATGGTCACTTTCCACTTACCGGTATGACGAGAATAACAGCACTGGGTACAAGTTCAAGAGATAATAAACTTGAAGTCATGTCCTGAGCAGTGAAAGTTCGCTTTGGGAACATTGTATACAGCTGGATGTTTGAACCAGCATGCTAGAAAATGCAACAGGAAATCAACATTGAGAAAAAAAAAATTTTGACAAATTACAAAATCACAAGTCTTGTATATAATTATCAAAACTACTAGCATCTCAATCATCATCATCATCGTTTAACGTCCGTTCTCCATGCTAGCATGGGTTGGACGGTTCGACCGGGGATCTGGGAAGCCAGGAGGCTGTACCAGGCTCCGGTCTTATCTGGCAATGTTTCTACAGCTGGATGCCCTTCCTAACGCCAACCACTCCGTGAGTGTAGTGGGTGCTTTTTACGTGCCACCCGCACTGAAGCCAGGCGAGGCTAGCATCGGCCATGGTCGGATTGGTGCATTTTACGTGCCACCTGCACGGAAGCCAGTCGAGGCGGCACTGGCTTCGGCCACGATTCGGATGGTGCTTTTTACGTGCCACCGACACGGAAGCCAGTCGAGGCGGCGCTGGCATCGGCCACGATTCGGATACTTGTTGTTATTTAGCAAACTCAGCTCTGCTGAGGTAGACATGCAGCATAGAGAAAACTTGGTGAACTTTTAAGAGCTGCACAGATATCTAGTTCCCATATAGATATCAGTATGGACATAGTTACTTGAGCAAATGTGGTAGCTGAATCACTCTTAACATTAAAAATAGAAGAACATGATCCCAAACTGTCAGGACAACATGCTCAATGTAAAGAAAGAAAAAAAATCAAAGCATGAATGTTGATTAAACAAACTTCTTTTCTCCAGTTGAATGCGTTAATCTCTAGACTGCATTATTCAACATTATTAATGAAAGACAAATCTAAAAATTGTCAGTTTGATCCTTTCATTTTACAACTTATAAAATTGCAAAAATATAAAACAGAAATGAAAACTTTATATTTTCACCCATTTATAGTAAAAGGCTATTCTAAACAAGACAGATATGGAAAAAAAATTCTAATCATAGTCGTCATCATTTTATGTTAGTTTTTTTTTCCTTCGGCACATGTTGACAGATACTCAAAGGCCATGTTTTACAATCAGATGCTCTTCCTGTTGTCTAACATTTTAGTTGCTTCTTAAAATATGCAGGGATGCTGTATACCTATTCTAAAACTGTGATAAAAAGAAAAAAAGAAGGCAATGTTTATGTTAGATTTTAACAAATAAGATGAAAGCCCTTAGCTGTACAAACGTAGAAAAAGACAGAGAGTAAGACAAAAATACAATACTAACTTGAGAAATAAAACTGCAGGCTACTGAAAGTGGTTCAGAGGATTTAAACTGTTGCGTTATTGCAGAACCATCTGGTAAGCGAAACTGAATTCGGGAGATTTCTCTGGAAATAGTTTAAAAGTATATATATATATATAAAAACATAACAATGAGAAAGTAAGACACTTTATAAAATCCATATTCATAATTAGATAAAATAATCAGAAAGTGACAACCAAATAGATATTTCATTTTAATATTTCACAGAATTAATGCAGTGAGCTGGCAGAATCATTAAGCATGCTGGACAAATTGCTTAGCAGTATTTTGTCCGTTTTTATGTTCTGAGTTTGAATTCCACGAAGGTTGACTTTGCCTTTTATCCTTTCAGAGTCAATGAAATTGACTAGCCCCCTTCCCACTAATTCCAGGTTTTGTGCCTATATAAGAAAGGATTATTTCACAGAATTAAGACAATGAGCTGGCAGAATCATTAGCACACTGGGACAAATGCTGCTAAATATTTTATCCTTCTTCGTGTTCTGAGTTCAAATTCTGCCAAGGTTGACTTTGCCTTTCACCTTTCAGGGTCAATGAAATATGTACCAGTTGAGAACTGGGGTTGATAAAATAAGTACTAGTTGAACACTGGGGTTGATGTCACTGACTAGACTCCCCCTACCAAAAAAATTTCAGGCCTTGTACCCATAGTAGAAAGGATTATTTTACAGAATCTTCAAGCCAAGTCAACCAGCAGAAAACTGAGGGTAAACCAAGGACAAGACATTTGGATAAATCCATAGTTTCAGTCGGTCATGTTTAGGAATCCAGCAGGAAAATGTAATGACAGTTGCTTCTGACAGAACTCTATGGAGGAGGTGGCACCCCAATAATTGCCCATGTGACAGTTCACTAACAACAATTCCATGCATGACAATTCAGAACATCTTTTCCATTTCAAAGTTTTCTATCTAAACAATAGAAAAATCTATTCAATAAATGTGCCTAGGACCTTTCTCTGATAAAATCTGCTCCATAGGGCTCATTTTAAATTAGTAAATGTTTGTAACCAACTGGAATCCTAAAAAGGAAAAAAAATACCATCCTAGGTTTGCAAAATAACAGTAATGAAATGGTATACTTGTATAGATAGGAGAAAAACGGTTTTCGGACTATTAACAATTGAAAATGCTACCATTTATTCAATGGCTGTTAATGTTAACAATCTCAAACATTACCACTTATTCACAAAGTCGAAAAGATTAGAAATTTTGAAAACAAAATAAATTAAATTAAATTTCATATACACATAAACATGATGCACTGAATTGTTGGTTCATGGAGGAGGTAACTGAGGAATAGTGGGTGGCAAAAATAGATAGAAGGATTTCTCAAATGACATTGATCCATAGGAACTGATCTGCATATCTAGTTTCTTTTCTGTATTTTTTTTTTTATTGCTTAGTCACAGGTGGACTACAGTACTCAAGATCCCTTACAAGACCTCCATGACTGTAAGAAGAAAAGGAGAAGGTTATCCTGAATGTGGAGACCTCACCCAAATGCTTGCAAATGAGAGGATTCTGCTAAAAGATAACTGAAGTACCACGTGGTAGTGTAAAATCATACAGTGGAATAAGCCTACCACTGACATAGATTAAGATGGGATTTGCACCCAGAATACAAAGAGTCAAAACAAATACAGCAAGGTATTCTGTCTAACATTCTACCATTTCTGTCAGTCCGTCACGACTAAATTGGTAGTTTATTTAGTGACATTGGAAGGATGACACCAATGTGCTTTGAACTCAGAATGCAAGTTACCAGGATAAAATACTGCAAAGCAATTTGTGTGATGCACTTATGATTCAGCCAGTTGACTTCCAGTGAGATTTGAACTTAGAATGCAAGGTGCCAGAATAAAATATTATGAAACAATTTGTCTGATGAATTTATGACTCAGCCAATTAGTTACTGTTTCCTGTAAAGATGAAGCATAAACATCTTTATAGAACATTTCAAATAATATTCTTAAAAAAGCTTGCTGACCAACATTCATTCTTTTGTTTATATGCAGCAGTCACTCTCCAAGCATCAGTGTAATTGACACAATTACACCTATGCTTAGAGAGTGACTGCTACATAATGCTAGGGGATTTGAATGGGTTAATAGAACCTGCATAAACTAGACATTCTTCTTCTGATGGGCTTTGTGCCCGAAATATAAAGGTTTTATAAAACTATCAGCATTGTCAGAAGCTTTCTATTTTCTCTCTTTTTACCTTCTTTGATATGTAAAATAGTAAGAAAATGTGACCTAATTCTAAATTTGATATTTACCTTCGTGCAGCTTCTCTCTCAGCAGCAGTCATCTGATTTTCTTGCATCTTCTTCTCTCTCATCTCTTTCTGCATCAGCTCCCTTTCGACTTTTTCCTGCTCCCACTTGGCTTTACGCTGAGCCCTGTCACAAAACAGGATTTGAAATTATCATCATCATAATTTGGACACAAGAAAGATTTGTTTTAATGAACAAAATTAAACTATAATTTTATTTATTCATGTTTTTTTTTTTTATAATAATAATGAAATTATTGTATACAGTGCTCAGGTGCACCACAACTTGTCAGAAAGTGCGTATAAAGCATAAGCAGTAATGTACAAATGTCTGGAAAGCGAATAACGTATGAGTCAGATACATGCTTGTGTGTATATGGAGGGGAGAAAGTCAAGTGTAGTGTTGGCGAATTTCAGAAAGCATGGAAGTTTTGAAGGATGCAGTGCTCCGACAACTAACAACTGATGCTGGCAGTCTGTTCCATGCTTCTGCAACTCTCAGCATGAAAAAATGTTTCCTTTTTATTTTTCACAATTGGTAGTATACCATAATACTGCCAGGTATCTAGTAATTCTAAGAGTGAACGAGTTCTATTTTAATAATAATGAAATTATGGTATACAGTGCTCAGGTGCACCACAACTTGTCAGAAAGTGCATATAAAGCTTATTCCATACTAGCATGGATTAGAAGAGTCTTATTGAGACAGCACTCTATGGTCAATGTCCTTCCTATTGCCAACTCTTATCTGTTAGATTAGCGAGGTATTTTTATTGAACTAGTCTTCACACACCAAATCAAATAAAACTGCAGAGCTACATGAAATATCGTTTACAGGAGGATGTAAATGCATAAACATAATCATTGCTTGAAATGACAAGGGTGAGAACACTAAGTAAATATTCACACACACACATGTACGTGCATGTGTTTTAGTACTTATATTCTTGATTTGATCTGACACTATCATAAAGTCCATAGGAGGATATATTGAAGTGGTTTCTAAGTAGACATGTTGCCCAAGAAGTTTGAGTAAGAGGGATAAATAGTTGTATATTCATATAATAATCAAGGCCATTAACAACTCATCATTTAGTGTCCATTTTTCATGCTGACATAAGTAAGAACGTTTGATGGAACTGGTGAGCTGCACCAGGCTCCAGTCTGTTTTGGTTTGGTTTTTATGGCTGGATGCCCTTCTTAAAGTCAACCACCCCATAGAGTGTACTAGGTGTCTTTTAATTGCCACTGGCACAGGTGTCTTTTACGTGTCACCTGTACAGGTGCATACAAAAATATCAAGAATAAAAAAAATTAAGTTGTTGACAAGGTTCAATGTTAACTTATACTTTGCTGCAACATATTAAAAGTCATTAACTGGAACCAGTAATATAAGGTCTTGTCTATCAACTAAAATTGATTGTCTGTTCATTTCAAACATCATTAATTAGCATAATATAGGTGCAGGAGTGGTTGTGTGGTAAGTAGCTTGCTTACCAACCACATGGTTCCAGGTTCACTCCCACTGCATGGCACCTTGGGCAAGTGTCTTCTACTATAGCCTCGGGCAGACCAAAGCCTTGTCAGTGGATTTGGTAGATGGAAACTGAAAGAAGCCTGTCGTATATATATGTATGTGTGTGTGTTTGTGTGTCTGTGTTCGTCTCCCCACCCCACTCTCAACATCGCTTGACAACCAATGCTGGTGTGTTTACGTCCCGGTAACTTAGCAGTTCGTCAAAAGAGACCGATAGAATAAGTACTAGACTAACAAATAAAAAGTCCTGGGGTCTATTTCCTCGACTAAAGGCGGTGCTCCAGCATGGCTGCAGTCAAATGACTGAAACATGTAAAAGAGTAAAGAGTATAATACTATTCCCTGCTGACTATTTATTAACCCTGCATATGATCAGAATGGAAATCGATCAATGGAAATTGCAGATGTGTTACCAGTGCCAGTGGCATGTAAGAGAACCTTCCGTTTCGCGACCGTTGCCAGCACCGCCCCGTTTCGTGTCCATTGCCAGCCTCGCCTGGCCCTTGTGCCGGTGGCACATAAAAAGCACCATCCGTTCGTGGCCGTTTGCCAGCTCTGTCTGGCACCTGTGCGGGTGGCACGTAAAAAGCACCCACTACACTCACGGAGTGGTTGGCGTTAGGAAGGGCATCCAGCCGTAGAAACACTGCCAGATTTGACTGGGCCTGCTGAAGCCTTCTGGCTTCACAGACCCCAGTAGAACCGTCCAACCCATGCTAGCATGGAAAACGGACGCTAAACGACGATGATGATGATGATGATGATGATCAGCAGCTAAACCCATAAGCATTTAGATTAATCTATCAAATGTAATGCTTATTTATTCACATAGTTCTTAATTAATCATGCATTATCTTGTAGCTTTGAAATTTTTGATGATGTGATTACTCTTTTACTTGTTTCAGTCATTTGACTACGGCCATGCTGGAGCACCACCTTTAGTCGAGCAAATCGACCCCGGGACTTATTCTTTGTAAGCCCAGTACTTATTCTATCGGTCTCTTTTGCCGAACTGCTAAGTGACGGGGATGTAAACACACCAGCATCGGTTGTCAAGCAATGCTAGGGGGACAAACACAGACACACAAACACACACACACATGCATATATATATACATATATACGACGGGCTTCTTTCAGTTTCCATCTACCAAATCCACTCACAAGGCTTTGGTCAGCCCGAGACTATAGCAGAAGACACTTGCCCAAGGTGCCACGCAGTGGGACTGAACCCGGAACCATGTGGTTGGTAAACAAGCTACTTACCACACAGCCACTCCTGCGCCTATAGCTGGTTTGAACATAAAACAAGAAGAATATTTCATCCAGATATGGCCATTCTAAAAGCTAAGGGATCATACTTAGTCACTAGAACAATCTTCTACCTTATTCCTAGTGATGGCTATTTTACCAGATGCCATATGCATTTCCTCATGGAGTGGTTGGCGTTAGGAAGGGTGTCCAGCCGTAGAAACATTGCCAGATCAGACTGGGCCTGGTGCAGCCTTCTGGCTTCCCAGACCCCAGTTGAACCGTCCAACCCATGCTAGCATGGAAAGCGGACGCTAAACGATGCTGAAGATGATGATTAAAATATCTTCCTCAACCATCAAATTCATGTTGGAAACAAGGATAAGTATGATACAAAAGACTAAATTTGAACAGCAGAAACAGAGTGAAATGAAATTTCAAACAGCCCTTATTTTACTAAGAAGCCTGATGTACTAGAAATCTTTTTTACCTGTCCCGATCAATTTCTTCCTTGATGCGTTGTCTTGCTCGACGGTCTTCTTCTCTCTCCTTCTTGATTTCATCTTGCATCTCTTTCAAACTTCGGTCAACTTGGCCCCTTCGAAGTTTTTGGACATCTTTCCCAAGCTGTCTTCGGCCGATTTCTTTTTCTTTTTCCTTCTGTTGAAAATTACAGAGTCATTTAAATAGACAATTATAATAATGTTACTGCAAAAGAGAAACAGTTTGGAAATGATGCAGTTTCTGATAGGATGGGGGGGAAACCACAAGAGTTATAATTCTGGTGAACAAAAAAAAAAAAAAAAAAAGCAAAAGAATTAACCAAGTTGCATTTATTAACCCTTTAGTGTTCGCATTATTTTGCCAAAATTAATGCTTTTTTATCCACATTGTTTTGAACTAATTGTGCATTATCTTGTAGCTATGAGATTTTGATGAGGTAGCTGTTAATTTTTAAAATGATATTGTAGGGTTGGTGTGGCCAGTTTGAACATAAAACAGGCAGAATACTTTTGGCCGGATATGGCTGGTTTAAATGCTAAAGGGTTAACCCAAAGAAAACCTCTATCAGAGTCACCTGTTCAAGAGTCTAGTAGGGACTGAGAAAATTAAGAGCAGATAAATGATGGCTTATAACAAAGGTTTATGTCATGTATGAACATATTAACAGCATGGTCAGACATAACAGTGAATTCAGCCAAAGAGTTAGTGGTATACTTTAAAATATAGCACTTTTCTGATCTAAGCATGCTTTTCTTCGTGCCGGTGGCACGTAAATTGCACCAATCCGACCGTGGCCATTGCCAGCCTCGCCTGGCACCTGTGCGGGTGGCACGTAAAAAGCACCCACTACACTCATGGAGTGGTTGGCGTTAGGAAGGGCATCCAGCTGTAGAAACATTGCCAGATAAGACTGGAGCTTGGTGCAGCCTTCTGGCTTCCCAGATCCCCGGTTGAACTGTCCAACCCAAATGATGATGATGAATTCTCAAGACATAGACCTAACTGCACTTGAGAAATTTTACATGCAACTAACCTGGTTGTAATTTTTTTACCCAGAGTGAACACTGTTGTTTATACATTCTTTGCTTGTAGAGTGGAGAAAAAAAGGGAAAAAAACGATTCTAGTCTGAGGTATTTAACTTGATCTTGTCTTTCTCTGAGCTAGGCTTAATTAGAGGCAAACAACAATAACATTGACATTACCTGAAGCGAAAAACAAGATAATTTGTAAATTTACTGACCTTTTCTTCATTAACTTGTTTATGCTCTTGATTCTCTTGGATTTTCTCTTTTGCACTGTAGGAGGATGAAAAAAAATGACCAGGTTAAGATCAATTACAAGCACATCCTTAATCAGATCAATTAACTAATAATCGGGTCATTAACTCTTTAGCATTCAAGATTATTCTGTCAAATGTAATGTTTATTTATTCACATTATTTTGAATTTATTACGCATTATCTTGTAGCTACGAAATTTCAATTGGGTAATTGTTTATTTTTTAGAGTGACATTGTCGGGTGTCAGAGGCAAAATCTGGTCAGTTTGAACATACTACAGATAAAATATTTGGGTCGGATATGGCCGGTTTAAATGCTAAAGGGTTAAGATGAATCAATATAAGAATATACAATTTAGCAATAAATGGTGGTGTATGAATTGAAGGGTCAGAAGATAAATATTACATCTCAATTACATGAGATCTAGTAAAAAAAAAACATCTTCAACAAAAATATAAAAAGAAACTATATTAAGGATCAAAATCCTACACAATTATTAGGAGAGACGGAAAAGGACAATTGTAAAATTAACCTTGTTACTAGCTCACCTGTAACTGCCTATATATCTAAACTAATACAGCCATTATTACATGACTGATGATTTGATGGTGAAGTTTCACCTCAGTTATACGTATATTCTTTACGCAAATATTTTGTCAAATTTGGTATTCTAGACAACAATGAAAGATATATAAATATATATATATGTATATATAAAACGTTTAGTTATTTTACTAAACACTTTCTCAATTCCAAATTTGAAACTTAAACAACACAGGGTAGTTTACTACTGTTACTAATCATCACCATCATCATCATCCTTGTTTCCATTTCCCATGTTGGCATGGGCAGGGTAGTTTGACAGGAGCTGTCAAGTCAGAAAATAGCACCAAGCTCTGCTGTCTGTTTTGACATGGTTTCTACAGCTAGATGCCCTTCCTAATAATGCCAACCACTTTACACAGTGGACTGAGTGCTTCTTATGTGGCACCAGCAGTAGTGAGGTCTTTGAATGCTGTTGGTTAACCTCAGATCAGCTCTGAACAAGCAGAGCATATAAAAAGTGAAGAATACAGTATCCCCATCCCTTGTCTTTCTTCTGAAAGTGAGCAAGATAGAGAGAAATTTCATTTTTTATTTAGGCATAGCATATGTAAAAACTATATTGTTCTATTCCTAAGACAGTAATGTGTCATTTGAGAGAGAATTGGCTGCTATTTACAGCTATTCAAACAACAAGAGGGATAAGGAAATATTTTTATCTCAAATGCAGGATAATGCTAATAATATAACATGAACAGGATGAAGTACCCATATTTTGCAGAAAATATGGGTATTTTATCTTGTCCATGCTATATTATAAGCATTATCTTGCATTTGAGTATAAAATTATTTCCTTACCAATACGTCTCAATGCTTCTAAAGCAAACTTTGTTCGTTTACTTTCATAGTAATTTGAATTTAACCAGAGAGAGGTTTCTTTAAAGGCTAGGTAAGCAAGACTGCTGAAGCCCAGGAATAGAAAAATTCTGAGTTCAAACCCTGGCAAGAGAAATTTTTTCTTCGTTTTATGTCTGTTTTTCCAAGCTAACATGGGTGAAATGAATATGTTATTGAAGCATTGTCTTAAAGATAAATGTCCATACTTGTTTTTCAAGGGATTTCTTATACCACACAACACTGAAGGCACGAAGCAAGCAGATACGTTATTGACAGAAGTGCTAACAACAAGACCACTTGAATGTAGTAACTTTTGAATAATTGAGCATAGATGTAAACAAACATGTACACACAACAGGCTTCTTTTCAGTTTCTATCTATCAAATCCACTCATAAAGCTTTGGTCAGTCATGAACCATAGCAGATAACACTTTCTGAAGGTGGTGCATAGAGAGATTGAACCCCAAACCACAAGCTTGGGAAGTGACCATAACAAAATGACCATGCCTGGTGCATGTGCCCATATATAGATTTGACTGTGGCCATGCTGGAGCACCACCTTAAAGGGTTTTTGTCGAAGAAATCAACCCCAGAACTTATTCTTTGCAAGCCTAGTACTTATTCTATTGATCTCTGTCACTGAACTGCTAAGTTACAGTGACATAAACACACCAAGATCAGTTGTCAAGCGATGATGGGGGGGGGGGGACAAAGACACACACTCATATATATGTGATGGGCTTCTTTCAGTTTCCATCTAACAAATCCACTCACAAGGCTTTGGTCAGCCTGAGGCTATAGAAGAAGACACCCAAAATGCCACGCGGTGGGATTGAACCCAGAACCATGTGGTTGGGGAGAAAGCTTCTTACCACACAGCCACACCGATAGGAATAGGGAGGGAAACAGAAGATGATTGGTGATCGGATAGATTGAACTGTTGAGTTAAAAGCACCTGAAAGAGGTGGTTAATAGGCAGTAAAATGTAAACTGATATTGCAATAATTCATATCAGGCATGGCTGTGCAGTTAGAAGTTTGCTCCCCATGCATGTGGTTCTAGGTTCAGTCCCACAATATGGCACCTTGGGCAAGTCTTCTACTATAGCATTGGCCAACTAAAGCCTTGGGAGTGGATTTGGTAGGAGAAAACTGAAAGAAACCTGTCATATATATGTATTAATATATATTTGCATATGTGTCTCATCGTCATTATCATACAATTAGTGCCATTCATTTCCATGTGCCGGTGGCATGTGAAAAAATATTCAAGCCAGGTTGTTGCCAGTGCCGCTGGACTGGCTCCTGTGCAGGTGGCACGTAAAAAACACCATTTAAGCATGGCCGTTGCCAGTACAGCCTGACTGGCCCGCATGCTGGTGGCACGTAAAAGCACCCACTACACTCTCAGAGTGGTTGGCGTTAGGAAAGGCATCCAGCTGTACAAACTCTGCCAGATCAGATTGGAGCCTGGTGCAGTCATCTGGTTTGCCAGTCCTCGGTCAAATTGTTCCAACCCATGCCAGCATGGAAAGTGGACGTTAAACGATGATGATGATGTAAGAACCTGTCTGGTCATGGGGAAATATTACCTTACTTGGAAACAAGTGATGGATTGCCGACAGGAAGGTTGTAGAAAAACCGCCTCAGTAAATTCCATCCAACCCATGTGAACATGGGAAAGTGGATATTAAAACGATGGTGACAACGCCAATGATGCTGCAACAGAATCACCTGAAGATAGAAGATGAACACAAACAACAACAACTCACTACATAATTCGCTGGTCCAAGGAGTCAGAGGCTGAAGAATCTGGTGCTGCAGATGTAGAGGGTACCTCGGCTGGAGGAGCTACAAGAGGTTCAGTTGCAGGTTGGTCAGTGTGTTCCAGTTCCATGCTCTCAGGAGCTACATTTAACCTTTCTGGTTCTGGTGTTGCAGCTAATGTTGATGGTGTTGCTGCTGCTGCCGCTGGTGCTGTTGATTCTGCTGCTGCTACCGGTGCTGCAGCTGCTGCTCGTGTTTTATCAACATCCATGTTAGCAGTACCAGATAACTGGCTCTGGTGAATCTAGAATAAATTTTGTCAAATTTCAATTGAATTTTTAACACGATCAAAGAAACATGGTCTTAAATGCTAGTTAAAGCTGTCTCTATTAAAATACACTAACTAGGAATAAATATGCAGTGAAGTAGACAGAGACAAAACTCCATATTAATCAATGACCATGACAGGTAAGTAGGACTCAACTCCGGGAATGTTTCCTCATTAGCAAAGCATAATTCACAACTGTATCTGTCTACTGTACATGACCTTCACTGTACTTACCAAACATACATAGGCAAAAACTGTACTTGCCTACTGTACATACTCCACCAATGTACTTGCCAACTATGCATACCCTCCTACTGTACATAAACCCCTCTGTACTCGTCTACTGCAGATATCCCTAACAGTACTTGATTATTGCACATAAACCCCACTGTACTTGGCTATTGTATATAAACTCCAAAGTACTAGCCCACTATACATACCCACCACTGTACTTGCTGACTGTACATATCCAGCACCGTACTCGTAAAAGGGGAAATAAAAGAACCACTAAGTAAATGTACAAAAGAGTGCACATTTGTTAGTATATGATTCTTTTTCATTTAGCTGTTATTGATTGGATTTAAGAGTAGTTAGTACTTAATCCTCGCACGACCCAGAATCTAAATTAACCATTAGTTAACCCTACTTTTCTCGATGTTAAGCAATAAAAAAACAAAATATTTTTTGGGTAGGATACTAATCTATGGCATGAAGCCTTTCCTGAAAAGCCAGATATATATTTTCCAGTGAAGTTAATTGCTAGGATTAATTATTTTACCCAGCGAAGACCTAAAACATTTACAATTAGAGCTAACAATTTATGATCCAGTACCAAGGTGCATTACCTCAGATTTTTCTCAGTTATATTTCATGCACTTTATCCATTTAACAATAGTTTTAAAATATCAGCTCAATAAAAAGTGTAGGTGAAATCATCATCATCATCGTTTAACGTCCGTTCTCCATGCTAGCATGGGTTGGACAGTTCGACCGGGGATCTGGGAAGCCAGAAGGCTGCACCAGGCTCCAGTCTTATCTGGCAATGATTCTACAGCTGGATGCCCTTCCTAACGCCAACCACTCCGTGAGTGTAGTGGGTGCTTTTTACGTGCCACCCGCACAGGTGCCAGGCGAGGCTGGTGCCTCAACAGGTCTTTGTGTCCAAGGGAGGGAAGGCATGCATAAGTGGGCTGGGCTCACTTGTCCTGCCTGGTCTTCTCACGTACAGCATATTTCCAAAGGTCTCTGGTCATTTCCTCAGTGAGGCCTAAAGAAATCATAGCAATTTTAACAATGAATTGAGATGGTTTCCCACTAAGAAATACCTTTTTTTTCCAGTTTTCTTGCTGGAGAAGAAAAGACTAATCAGCATATTAGAAAAGGCATCAAGCTGTAGAAACCATGTCAAAGCAGACAATGGCACATGATATAGTCATTGGGTACATCAGATCCTGTCATTTGATCCAACCCATGCCAGGATGGAACATGGACATGAAATGATGATAATGATAAACCACAAGGGTTCACAGATACTGAAATTAAGCTCCAGTTTTTGTAGCATGAATTAGCAAAAGAAATCTTCCAATAAATAAGACAGGTGATGTGGAATCATGTGTTGTAACAGATGCTGTATAATGGGAGGGTCATTTTGCCAATAAAAACACAAGCACTGAATGAATTCCATTTTCTTTTATTATCATCATTCAGTTAAGGGCAGCAGATTGGTAGAACCATTGCACTGTTGGACAAAATACTTTGCAATATATAGTTAAGGTTCTTTACTTTCCAAGTTCAAATCCTACCATGGTTAACTTTTACCTTTCATCCCACTGGCATCCATAAAATGAAGTACCAAACAAGTACTAAAGTAAAGACCCCCTTCTGTCATGAATGACTATGAGATTGCACCTAGAAAGTTACCTTCTGAGGCACAAGTCCAGGCAAGGTTGTTTATGGAAGACCAGCATCACCCATGCATCCTAGCCTCCCCTATCCATACCACCAATGTTATCCAAGGGAAAGGCAAGGGCTGATACAATTTGGCACTAATAACATTGCAACTCATTTCTACAGCTGAGTGAACTGGAGCAACATGAAATAAAGCATCTTGCTCAAGAACATAACACACAGCCTGGTCTGGGAATCAAACTCACTACCACATGATTGTGAGTTAGACGCTATTACCACGAGCCATGTGCCTGGGGTCAAAGTAATTAACCCCCAACCCCAACTTTCTGGCCCTCTGCCTATGTAAGAAGCAATTATCAGTTAGTTAACTAATCATGTGCTTAGTGGATCAATTCCAAAGTTTATTGACAGAAGGAGAGATGAGGTCACATAATCAATAAGGTAACAGATTGCAACAAAAGGATTCAGACAAACCAATTGACTGATGGATCAAATGATTAGTTAATTAATTAGTTGACTAAATGATAGTCATCATCATTATCATCGTTTAATGTCCGCTTTCCATGCTAACATGGGTTGGACAATTTGGCTGAGGTCTGGTGAACCAGATGGCTGCACCAGGCTCCAATCTTGATCTGGCAGAGTTTCTACAGCTGGATGCCTTTCCTAATGCCAACCACTCCGAGAGTGTAGTGGGTGCTTTTACATGCTACTGGCACGAGGGCCAGTCAGGCAGTACTGGCAGCAGCCACTCTCAAATGGTGTTTTTTACGTGCCACCTGCACAGGAGCCAGTCCTGCGGCACTGGCAACGACCTCGCTCGAATGTTTTTTCAGATGGTGCTTTTTACATGCCACTAGCACAGAAGCCCGTTTGCTGCTCTGGCAATGATCCTGCTCGGATGGTACTCTTAGCGCTCCACTAGCACGGATGCCAGTCATCGAATTTGATTTTGATTTCATTTGCTCAACAGGTTTTCTGAAATGTGCATGTGTTTATATTCACAAAAAAAAACTAAACAACTGCAATATTCAAAACAAAGAAAAATGTAATATAAAACAGTCAACTTACTTTTATGACATCTTGAGCTTTCTTATTAAACTCCTCTGGCTCTAAGTGGCCTGGTGTAATTTCAATTGGTAGACCATTTAATCCAATGAAAAACACTGATGGTACAAAAACTACTGGATCTAAGAAACTGAGTCAAAGACAACAACTAGTAACCAATTTCATCATTGATGATAAAGACGATGAGAAAAATAACAACTATGATAACAGTGGTGGTAAAGAGAAGAAAACCACAGTTAACAGTCCTCAGTTTCATTAAATGCAATCGTCATTTTAATATCCACTTTTCCATGCTTGCATGGGTCAGACAAAACTTGTTGAGGTGGATTTCTATGGCTGGATGTCCTTCATATTGCCAACCCTCACCTGTTTCCAAGTAAGGTAATATTTCCCACAGATGGTACGTGGATGACAGACACAGTAAAGTACTAAACAAACTACCTTGTATTATTTTGGTTTTATCGATTTACATTCTGAGTTCCAGTTCCACCCACCCACCATTGCTTTTCATTATTCTGATGTAGGTTAGCTACTGTTTTATTATAAAAACATTTTAACATTACTTACAAATGAATTTTAGTAGGTTGTTAATAAATTTAATACAAGAACAGGAATAACATCCTATTGGACAAAGCTCTATAAAGAAATTGGAAATGATTTCTATTGAGGTTTAAAACTAAGTTCTACAGTTTTACTTTTATTTTCCATGTAAGCATGGCTTGGATAGGAATTGATTTCAGGTAGGAGCTTACAGTCAAATTAATGGATGTAATTTTTTTAAAATGAAAATTACAATGCAATGACCAATAATTTAGTTTTGAAGAAATTATTTTCATCTTTACTAAAAGGACTGAAGTAGTTAGTTTGAGTAGAGTAAGACAAATAGTTGAAGTATGTAAATTTTAAAAATATGAATTATATTATATTATATTACTGGCCTCGTGCTGGTGGCACATAAAAAGCACCATCCGTTCGTGTCTGTTGCCAGCCTCGCCTGGCCCCCATGCCGGTGGCACGTAAAAGCACCATCCATTCGTGTCTGTTGCCAGCCTCGCCTGGCCCCCGTGCCAGTGGCACGTAAAAGCACCATCCGTTCGTGGCTGTTTGCCAGCTCCGTCTGGCACCTGTGCAGGTGGCATGTAAAAAGCACCCACTACACTCACGGAGTGGTTGGCATTAGGAAGGGCATCCAGCCGGAGAAACACTGCCAGATCAGACTGGGCCTGATGCAGCCTTCTGGCTTCACAGACCCCAGTTGAACCATCCAGCCTATGCTAGCATGGAAAGCAGACGCTAAATGGTGATGATGATGATGATGATTTCATATGTAAATATACAGGAGTTGAACAAAATAAGGGAAGCTCAACTTTTCACGTAACTATTTTTTTTTCTATTTGCAAGGTAACAAATTCAGAACTGTTTTAGTCTGTGTATATGTATTCATATGCCTTTTACTTCATATCACCCTGTTGTTGTGTATGTGCGTGTTGTGAATATTTATATTTTAATAAATTGTGTGACCTATCTGATTATAAGGAAGACAAATTGTTGGAGTGCAAAAGGTTGGAGCTTCAGACACTGAAAATGTTGAATTATTTAATATTTTGAGTGGTACAGCTTCTAAAATCAAGTTAGCATTCCATAACTAAGGTAAATCCAGCTCTGGCAAGCCTAATTCTGGACAGAAGAAGCACAAAATAATGGAATGTATTGTATCGCAAAACCATTGGACTACTGCAGCAAAAGTGACAGCAGAAATTAAATCAATAACTTGCCAACTCTGTATCAATCAAAGTTGTTTGTTGTGAGCTCTATAAAGCTGGAAACCATGGGAGAGCTAGCATCTCCTGTCCTCCATCAATACTAATAAGCAGAAAAATATGGTATCCAAGCTATCAGAGGTGGTCTATGACTCAATGGAACAATGTCATTTTCTCTGATGCATCATTTTCTCTTTTTCCCACTTTGAGAAGAGTTTAAGTTATATTACAAATACCACCGTGAAAGGCGGTGAGCTGGCAGAAACGTTAGCACGCCGGGCGAAATGTGTAGCCGTATTTCGTCTGCCGCTACGTTCTGAGTTCAAATTCTGCCGAGGTCAACTTTGCCTTTCATCCTTTCGGGGTCGATAAATTAAGTACCAGTTACGCACTGGGATTGATGTAATCGACTTAACCCGTTTGTCTGTCCTTGTTTGTCCCCTCTGTGTTTAGCCTCTTGTGGGTAGTAAAGAAATATATATTACAAATACCAGTTTAATGATAAAGTTATTTTAATTCCTCCAAATATTTATGTTCAAAATTAATTAAAATGTATGGACTGTGCATTTCATTAGAAATATGGTCACAAAGAGAGGCAAACAGTGAAATCACATTTACTGAATGGAAGTTCAATTTCTTTAATGAAAACCATTTTAATGAAGGATACAGATCTGTGAAAACTGTTGACATATATCACTGAAATTGAAAAATGAAAAAAAAAATCATTAATTATAAAGTCTACCTAAAAGAACACAGGTCATCAATTTATCAACAAATACTTTGACAGAAAACAACATCAGTAATTCATTGAAATGCAGACACAAAAAATTAAGACAAAAGCTAAAACATCACATCATAAATAGTTTCAGAAAAAAATGAAACAGTTGATACCTTGGAGATTTAATCTTTACAGCAACAAAATCCTTACATGCATCTGACACAGCTTCATGTGCCAAAGTTTCGTCCATCTTCTTAGATAATTCATCTTCCCCTAACAATAACAAAAAATTCATATGAAGTTGTAATCTCTACTTATTATTTTTTTTTTTTTGATTTTTAAGAAGTAAAAGAAAAGAAAAAGTGGAAACATTTGAAATGAGATGAAGTCATCATAATGTCAACAATAATGAAATGCTTTTTAATCATGTGGCAGAATGGAATTTTAGGGTAAAAGGTTAAAGTCTTTACTAAAATGAATCTAGTTCCTAGTTTTACAAAATGAAATGGACTTACTATATGAATTATACTAATTGGTGAAATTAGATGCAGGCATAACTGTACGGTTAAGAAGTTTGCAGGTTTGACCTACTGTGTGGCACCTTGAGCAAGTGTTGGACTAACCAATGATCTGTAAGTGAAATTTGGCAGACTAAAACTGTTCACAAGCCTGTCCAGTATGAGTGTACACAAGAGAGAGATTGGGGGGGGGGGAACATGTGTATGTTTTTACCCCCACAAGTCTTTGTATTAACACTAGTTGGATTGCAACATTTTATGTCTCTATAAACAAAACATCCACCAGCTATTCAACATATGAAGACGTAGAATACAGCACCTTATTTAAAATATGTGGGTTGACATTAGGAAGGGCATATGGCTGCATAATACTCCTTCAAGTTATTACAGCCAACCCATGCCAGCATAAAAAAAGTAGATGTGAAAATAATGATGATGAGAGTACCTGAACAAAGTGATATGATCCATACCCAAACAAAGTGATATGATCCAAACCATCAAATAAGAAATAAGTGTGGTGGTGATGGTTAAGCCTTGAAGATAATAAGAGTCAATAAGTCTCCAACCTTCATTTCTTGCTTCTCCTGAGATTCACTCATTTGAAAGACTGAATTGACAGTCATTAAACCATTAGATAGAATTCTTCTGATAGTAATCTGAGTTCAAGTTTCACCAGGGTCAACTTTTAATTTTTTTCAGGATTAATAAAAAAGTATGAATTGGTAGAATTGTTGTTGGTGGTGGGTGAGATACCGTGTCTATCTGTTCCAGCACTTAGTTTTCTGACTGCAATGTCTGTAATGACACTGGTGCCAAACTGCATTGGCCCTAGTTACCCTTAAAAAACATAATTGCCAAAACCTGCTCAAACATGTGCAGGTGCCTGATAGACCTTGACTGATGGAGGTCAACCAATGAATAGACTTTCGAAAATAAAAGTAATGGATTACAGCTGGCCATATAGGCGCAGGAGTGGCTGTGTGGTAAGTAGCTTCTTACTGCGCATGTGCGAGTCAGTGTTGTGTTTGACACCGAAGCAGTGAAGATGTGCTTTTGAAGCCGTCTTGAATTGAAAACTTTGGAAGCCCCATGTAAGGTAAGATTCTGTTTTCTGGGTCCAGTGGAGTTTTTGTTGAAAATTATTTTTTACATGCAGGAAGTCCTACTGGATTCGGATTTCTAATTCTGCCGACATGTGGCAAATATATTTTTCTCGCTGAGAAAATTTTTGGGGGCGTATCCGTCTTCGAATTGTGAGAATTGTATTGTGCTGTGAAGAACTACCAATTTTACACCAATTTTTGTGGAAGTTGTGCGATCCTGGTTCGATTTAGCGAGCCACTGGAGGGAGAGGAAATTTTGTTCCTCCCCTCGTATTGTGGCAGAAAAGTAAAAAGAGCCTGGGTGTGTGGGCTGCCCCCGGGCACGGAGGCGGAATGGATCGAGAGGACCATCCGGCGAGGCCTGGGGGATAGCGGACCCAGACTACTGAGTGTGAAAATGGCTCCCGTGGTCGCCTGGGAGGGGTCGAAGGCAACTTTGACCCTGTGGACACCGGTGGCCGTGGGAGAAATGAAATTCCCGGACTTCCTGAGAATGGCTGGGCACAGGTACCCGGTGATACTCGAGGGTCACCCCCCCAAGTGTCACCTGTGCCTGAAGCCCGGACATATCAGGAAGAATTGTCCCGGGGGCCGTGGTGGTGCCCTGGAGCAGAAAGGGGAAAAGGCACCCGCCGCCCCCTCATTGGAGGGGGAGACGGTGGAAGTCGTGGAGGAGGTTGCCTCCACGAAAAGAAAGAGACAGGCGAGCAACAACGGTTGCCCGCCAAAGAACGCTCAGGGGGCAGAGGGGGATAGCAATCCCCCGTGTCTGGTGACGGAGTCCCCTGGGTCAGCAGTCTCCCCCAAAAGAAGGAGGAGAAAAAGGAGAGGTCGGACGACTGACGTTTCTGTGTCGCCGACGGAGCCGCGGGTGGGATGTGTGCCACCCGCAGACAAGGCTCCGCCAGTAGGAAGTGTGCCACTGACGGAGCAGTGTGAGGTCCCTTCCTGTGAAGAGGAGATGCTTCTCCTCCTTTACCACAAGGGAGAGGAGGTGGAAAGATTTTTGAATGGCTTGGGTGACCGAGAACGTAAGGGCACGGTCGGCTCAAGGAGTCCGTTATGGCCTCCGCGGGTAGCTGCGGAAAAAGTAACAGAAGATACTTTGTCAAGGGTCGCAGAGACCTTTGAAAGGAAAGATTTTACTTTTCTCTTTGCAGGCCCCGACTTGTCGTCGCAGAGTTGTCTGCAGGCGGCAAGACAATTTGCTTCGGGGACCTGACGAGGAGAATTGTTGAACATTTTTTATGTAATTTGAATCATTGTGAACATTTTATTAAATGTATTTATTGAAACATTGTTTTAGAGAAGCGAAAGTCGGCGGGCGCTTTCGACTTCTCCCATCACCATCTTCATCCACCACCACCATCATCCATTAATGTCCTTGTCCAGCCCGTAGCTACTACTCTGTGTGCTGCCCTAGTGGCAAATTATATAAAATAAAGTAGCTTGTTAACTAACCACATGGTTCCAGGTTCAGTCCCACTGCGTGGCATCTTGGGCAAATGTCTTCTGCTATAGCCCCGGGCCGACCAATGCCTTGTGAGTGGATTTGGTAGACGGAAACTGAAAGAAGCCTGTCGTATATATGTATGTGTTTGTGTGTCGTATATGTTTGTGTATCTGTGTTTGTCCCCCTAGCATTGCTTGACAACCGATGCTGGTGTGTTTATGTCCCCGTCGGCAAAAGAGACCGATAGAATAAGTACTGGGCTTACAAAGAATAAGTCCCGGGGTCGATTTGGTCGACTAAAGGCGGTGCTCCAGCATGGCCACAGTCAAATGACTGAAACAAGTAAAAGAGCATGTGAAAATCCCTCAAATATCATTAAAAAAAAAATCACACCAGATTTTGAAAACAGAAAGCAATCTACCCACCCATCACTGGAAACTCTCTCCTCCCTATCAAGTGATAAAACATCAGGGCTGCTATCATCAGCATTGGCAAGATGAAAGGCAGATCTGGAAAGACTGAGGAGATGCTAGAGTGAAGGCATTTAGTGCATGTTGTGTACAAGAAATAAGATAAGGAAGAGCCTCAACCAAATTTTTCAGTTAAGGGACACAGGTAAGAATTCTTCCAGATGGGTAATAGTGATGAGTTGGTGGGTAGTAGGCATATTTTTGAGGCAGAAATGGATAGACCAGGGATCAGAAAACTAGAGAAAATTACCCCAGGTGGGGTAAAAATAAAATTCTTGGGGGTAATGAGGACTCATTAGACATATAAAAAACGTGTTCCTTGTTACAACAAATTTTTCTTCTGACAACACTGCATCTGTCCAATGTAATGGATGTGTTTAGGATATGTCACATCATTTTGAACTACAAACAATATGGTTGCTAAAGCATTGTCAAGTGACTAAACTGATATTATTTGTCAGTTTTCTATTATCTGCCTTCGCCTTATTTTTTTGACATGTGTTTCTGCTTTGTTTAAGTAGATTTAAACGCTTTTTAGAAAAATCCTTTTGTTTCATAATCAGCATATTAATCTATTTTATCACATTTGTTTTGTAATTGTTATATTTATAATTGTATTCTCTATATAAATAGATTCAATAGACCTTTTGGATTCAAAGCATCTAGGATATTTTTCCTTTCAAATTAAGGGGGTAATGTCAGCATAAATATATTTTGGAGTAATTGGTTAAAAAAGTTCCTGGGATAGACAGATGGTTGTGAATACTAATTCTTTTGCTCCATTGCAAAATGCACCAAACACAACATCAGCTAGTGATAAGTAACAAACCTAGAGATAAAACAATCTAGCAAAAGAAGGTATGGAGCCCAAAGATCCTAGGTAGCACATGTTGAGATGGAGGAGATAGAGACCTACAACACAGAAGGATGGAGGAAGGTGGGATACACAATAGGGATGATGAGTAAGTTGTGAGTGCATGAGTGGAGGCAGCATGCAACCAGACAACTTTGATGGGCAGATGCCAGCAAATGAGCTGCAAATATCTTCAATGTTACAATTTCTTTTTTTTGCCTATGAGCAAGCATATTTACTAAATGAAACCATTTAATTATCAGCTCATTTATAGCTGGTGATCAATTAGTTTAACTTTGTACTGATATCTGAGGTTCCTTAAACCCTTTGTATGACCAGTGTATCAAGTGATACACAGAACATATTTCCTTGATGTCCTCACATCATATATGGTACATATTACCCATTTTATTTCAACCACCAGAGTAACTTGCAACTTATGATAGGGGAGCTTTATATTACTCAGAACGTGTGAAACAGGGTCTAACCCTTTCGTTACTGTATTTATTTTGAGATGCTCTGTGTTTCTTTCAATTACTTTAAATATAACAAAGAATTTAGTAAAATAACTTAGTTATCATTAAGCTAGTGTAAGGAACATAAATCATTAAGCTAGTGTAAGGAACATAGATTTTGAGAAATATATACTCCTTTACTTGTTTCAGTCATTTGACTGCGGCCATGCTGGAGCACCACCTTTAGTGGAGCAAATCGACCCCAGGACTTTTTATTTGTAAGCCTAGTACTTATTCTATCGGTCTCTTTTGCAGAACCGATAAGTTACTGGGACGTAAACACACCAGCATCAGTTGCCAAGCGATGTTGGGAGGGACAAACACAGACACACACATATATATATTATTTATATTACTCAGAACGTGTGAAACAGGGTTTAACCCTTTCGTTACTGTATTTATATCTTGTTTTCATAAGTTTTTAATTAAAATCTTCCACCAAACCTTCACAATTTATGTTCCTTACACTAGTTTCTGTCTACCAAATGCACTCACAAGGCTTTCGTCGGCCCGAGGCTATAGTAGAAGACACTTGCCCAAGGTGCCACGCAGTAGGACTGAACCTGGAACCATGTGGTTCGTAAGCAAGCTACTTACCACACAGCCACTCCTACGCCTATATCCATCATATGCTGACTTTTTTTCTCTCTTTCTTGACAATCCCATTTCTTCATGTCTATTAAGAGACATCTACAACAATTTCCAATTTCTTATATTCACCAGCAGCTTGTATCTACTTAGCAACAGTATAGGCGCAGGAGTGGCTGTGTGGTAAGTAGCTTGCTAACCAACCAGATAGTTCCGGGTTCAGTCCCACTGCGTGGCATCTTGGGCAAGTGTCTTCTACTATAACCCCGGGCCGACCAATGCCTTGTGAGTGGATTTGGTAGACGGAAACTAAAAGAAGCCTGTCATGTATATATATATATATATGTGTGTGTGTGTGTGTGTGTGTGTGTATGTGTGTCTGTGTTTGTCCCCCTAGCATTGCTTGACAACCGATGCTGGTGTGTTTACGGTCCCCATCACTTAGCGGTTCGGCAAAAAGAGACCGATAGAATAAGTACTGGGCTTACAAAAAGAATAAGTACCGGGGTCGAGTTGCTCGACTAAAGGCGGTGCTCCAGCATGGCCGCAGTCAAATGACTGAAACAAGTAAAAGAGTAAAGAGTAAAGAGTATGGTCCTCAGCTGTTAACTACATAAAGAATCATTTGTTCAAAATTCATTTCCGAATTAGCCAAATCCAGAAACAATATTAGTGAAAAATTTTCAGGAAGAGCTGAAGAAATAAATACGCATGGTTTGGCACGTTATGATTGAAGAAATGGTAAATACTATCAAACAAAATTAATATAGCAGTATTTCTCTCAAATAGTGATAAAGTGGAAAAAATACAATGCTATAACTTCCGTTATTCAGATGACTATAGAAAGTGAAAATGTATTAAAACATTTCTTTTATTATTTCGTCGGGGATTCAAATATCATTACCCCGCCCAGTATTTCAGGGGATGGGCGCAGTGATGACTGAAAAGGAACGCAAATTGTCATGTGTAATAAAACAAAATTGGGGTATTAGTTTGTGCACCACAGGTTTGATCTCATATCGGCCTGATCAAGCAGACATAAGATCAATGACATCCCAGCCATGGCCATCCAATATCTCTTTAGATGGTATATTGTGTCCTTTCAATTTTTAAGGTGGGAGGGAATAATAATCCCAGATTTTACGATTCAAAACAAAATTTTTTCAAAACGAATTCTTAGCAGTCTGATTTCTTTTGGTTTTTGTATACGCAGTGAAAATCAATAAACCTAATTTATGATACACGTCATTGATTAGGGTTTCGGGTGAGTATCAACAAAAGCGTTCCCTAATATATGCTAATCTGAAAAAAAAAAAAAATTCTGACTCCTTACGGAATGGTCACGGTTGGAAACCTATAGTTGTGTGACAATTTCTTTGCGCATGCACATGACCCATATTTTAAGCGCATGCACAAAACTCCAAAATGTATCAGGCAATTCAAGTATTTGTTTTGACATTTTTCCCCCTTTTCGGGCTGTAAAATCTATGATATATCATGGTAGGGGTGTGATTTGGGATAGATATGGCTGCTATATCTAGCATGTCAAGCAACCGTTGTTGATTCGTTTGTTGCTTGCAAAAAGAAACAGCTGGTGGAAACAACAAAATGGCATTTGTAGAAATAATTATATGATGATTGATTAAACTTTTGGCTAGAACAGAAATAGGCAAAGCTAATAAACCAATGGTAAATAAGTAACCGACGTTTGTTTCTTCAGAAATAATTCAACTGGTGAAATCAGCTCGAAAATAGAACATGTCACAAGGATGATAAGTGTATAAAAACGACTTATCACAGATTAAACCTCGTGAGTGGATGTGTGTGTATGTGTACGTGTGTATTTTCCAGAAGGTCAAGCATAAATCCTGATAAAACTTAGTTGTTGTTAGGGTTGTAAGAATTTGTTGAAGTTACGTTAAATTTTTGTTTCGGTTTCCAAGTAAATTAAAGTGAAAATGGCAATCTTTCGTCTCTAGTAGACCTTTCCGTCGATTTCCGTAAAAAAATTTTTTTTTTTTACATATGGGCTTGCGGGAACTTTTGAAGTAATGAGAGCGAAAGAGACTAAGAGAAAGCCATTTTATGACGAGGGAAGTTCTTTTGAAGTTACCGTGCATGGCAAGCATTGATGTACATGTGTGTGTGTGTTTCATGGGGTGTGAGACACAGACAGTATGTTGTGTAAGTGAAGTGCTTCTGTTAGTGTGTGTGAAGAGACAGAGTAATGTGTGAAAGAAAGAGATAACTGAAATTTTTTACTCGGTGTATGTGTATATGTATGTATATTACTTCAAAAATTCCCGCAAGCCCATATATAAAAAATAAAAATTCTTTTACGGAAATCGACGGAAAGGTCTACTAGAGACGAAAGATCGCCGTGAAAATAATATATGAAAGTTTCAAATGCTTGACTATCCAACCCGAAGAAGTCGTAAGAACAAATTTAAATCAATGTTGCTTTAATTATCCACTACTGTTGTTATATACACAAACGTGTACATGACGTCACGGTGGAAAATGTATTTTCTAAAAGTATTTGAGTTGAAAATGGTTCGACGTGGACGTAAGCAACGACAATCGAAATAAAATTTACTACTAGAGATAAAATCTGGAATCTGGTGATGATGGGCGATGACAATTAGTTTGATACGACTTGATAGAAGGGTTAACTAAGTTAATTATAGATTTTTTTTTGTTGTTCTTTTCTTCCTTTTTACGATCCCTCTTGATCGAAAACCTACGCCACCCCTTTCTTTTTTTTTTTGTTTCTTTTGTTTTTTGTTTTTCCATCCCCCCCCCCCCAAAGAAAAGCTCTACCTTGTAACTTGTCCCATCTGTGTGCAGCCCTGTGTGGTCAATAAAGAAACTTAATTATGGATGAGGGCTAACTGTTAAAATGTTGGTAACCACCAACTTTTTAACCGTTAGCCCCGATTCAAAAGGTTAATGATGTTTTGAAAATTAGTGAACAAGTGGCAGATGCACAAGGAAATACTAATAAATACTAATAATTATAAAAATTAATGGTGTCATACATAATCAACTCAAAAGTGGTGAGCTAAATTTATTGAATTCTGTTTAGTCTCACTTGGTTCTGAATTTAAATCTTAACTGCTGTCATCAGCATAGCATAATACAGAGGATATAAACTACCTTGTCAGATTAATTGATTAAGATTATCGATGGGAAAATTTCAGCTTGAGAGGAAATAGCTGTGACTCGACAAAAACGCGACATTTCTGGGTTTTTTTTATATACTTAGACTAAATTCGTTGCTGTAAAATCTACTGAAAAGAAACATTTAAACTGGATTTCGATCAAATACTGCTGTAGTTGCCACAGAAAATTATAAAAATGGCTTTATACATTTAGTTATTATAATATAAAGAGAGATAGAGAGAGAAAATTGCGATTGAAGAACACGAAGCATTCGTGAAATGAAGATTTTTTTCTGCTTCTGTCCATTAAGACTTACCAGATACATAGACTAGGAAGATACATTTTCTATCCTTTGATATTTGTATCGCTTTTGCTATCGAGTCTTCGTACCACAACATGGTGAAATTATTTTCCCCAGTAATTGACCGAAAAGTCAACTCGTCTACAGTGAAAAAAAAAAACGATTACGTTGTTGACATCAAACTGGAAGTTGGACATGAAACTAGTGAGCAGCAAATATATATAACAGGTAGATGACACAACAAAACTACGACACAACAAACTTAGAAGATATGGATTTAAAAAAGCAAAAGAGATATCGATGAAAAAAATTATAAATTTATTTCTTCTTGGTTAATATAAGATAAATTATTCATAAATAAAATATCTCCCTGAAAATATATGTTATTTCAATTCACTTCTTTGTTTTTTTTTTGTTTGTTATTTTTAAATATTCACTGCGAATTAAACCGGAAAAGTAATTTTTGTTGTTGTTATTATTGAAAGTGATGTGATATTGGTGGTTTGACCTAACGGAAGTAATTCCTTTGCTATCACCTGTTAGGTCAATGGTTACAGGCAAGTAAGAAATGTTAGAGACGGCCTGACAGGCTTAAACAGTTTAATATCATTATTGTTGTTATTTTACTCTCTTCTCTTACCCTTTCATAAACAATGGGGTAATGATAATTTGCTTCAAGGCAGGACGATTTTTTTTAATTGTATTACCCGAATAATGCTACAATATTTGACAACATGTCCATCGAAAGAGTAAGTTTCAATTCATTAATTATCCAAAACAAGATTGCCTCTGTTCTTGTATATATAATATCCATGGTTCTCTTATTTCCTTTTATTGTCTCCAAAATCCATCGCTTACTATATAAGCCTGGCGTTTTTTTTTTCTTTCTTTCTGTAGTTCGTATTTATATTTTTCATTGTATACCATTTTATGTAATTTGATTGCAGAGGTTATTTTTTTTTTTTAGAAATCGTAACAACTTCTAGCCAACATACATACATACACACACACAAACACACACACATATATATATATATATATATATATATATATATATATATATATATAGGTGGAGGGATACAAAAGCATATATCAGTGCTTATTCATTTATTTTATTTATCCGTTCGAAGTTGATGATTCACTCGGTCGTAACTCTTGAGTGTCTCACGCTATGTGCAGTGATCCTTCATGCGTTAAAAAGACATTTCTTTCTGTTGCATGGTGGATCGCACTAACCGACAAACTGGGTAGTGATGAAATCACTCCATCATATACTTGTGTGTGTGTTTTATATATATACACACACACACTTGTGTACTCTTGCCCTTACATTCACTTACAAATGCTAACGATAATCAGAATACAGTCGCATTTTCTTGGGAGAATATTTCAGATGAATAAGAATATATATATATATATATATATATAATATATATATATACACCCACACGGCGATGGTTATTTTTTTAATTGGTAACTTCTCTGCGATTTTTCTTAAAATAATTTTGAAAAGTTGTAAATGGTATCTATATTTTCTTAAGTTATTCTCCCAGTCTCTCTCTCTCTCTCTCTCTCTCTCTCATCCCTCTATCGTGACATCACCAATATTTATGTTGATTTAATTCAAGATCTCTTGGATACACGAGCGCTTCATTTCACATTTCACATTTTTACTACATATTCTGTACATTAAAAAATGTGAAGTGAATAAGTTTAAAATTTCTGGCGCCACTCCCACTTCCGAATCCCTCCAGATTGTTTCTGATTGTGTATATGTATATGTATATATATATATATATATATATATATATATATATATATATATATATATATATATATGTGTGTGTGTGTGTGTGTGTGTGTGTGTGTAAATGTGTGTGTAAATGTGTGTGTGTGCGTGTGTGTGTGTGTGTGTGTAAATGTATATGTGTGTGTGTGTGTGTAAATGTATATGTGTGTGTGTGTGTGTGTAAATGTATGTGTGTGTGTGTGTGTGTGTGTGTAAATGTATACGTATGTATATATGTGTGTGTGTGCGTGTAAATTTAAATATAGGGAGTGTGAAAAATCAGACACAAGAGACGACAGAATTGGAAAATGAGTTCAACTTTTGCTGATTCATAATAACTAGTGTTGATATTTACTTATGTATATTATTTAGTATATTTATAATACTCTTTGTCAAAACTCTAACGTTTTAAACATCGTAATCTGTTACATGTATGTGTAAATGTTATGAAAGCGCATAATCTGTTGATTTAGGTATTATAAGGTTCTGTCCTTCAGCAAGACACTATATACCACATGTTGCTCCAGTCTACTCTTGTTGAAGTGACTAAAAGGCAATAACTATGGATTAAGTAAACTGGTTTTGTGTTCAGGTGACCAGGAGTCTGATATTTTCAGTCGCTCATGTACCTTGAAATCTGGAATAAGTTCCTGACTAATATCCACCAAAGTATCTATCAGAAGTATTCTGAATATTACCTGGCAAGATAACAAAAGGGTAGTGACGTTGAGCCTGTAACTATATTGAGTACTGAGATTATCGTCATCATCATCCGACACAAATTGTAATGAATGGATTATCCAATAAGAATAGTCTATATTCAACTATTAATATAGATATTACGAATCAACAAGGAACCCATCATGCAGTGAATCAATCGATCTGTTAGAATAGCAGCCAAAACCGTTTCAGGTAACATCTTACTCTCTTAAATGAGGGATACGATATTTTCTATGAAAATGTAGGCAAGATACTAAATTCCCGAAAATAAGATTGGATGGTCATGGTCGGAAGGGTTTTGTTCAAGTACAGCTATCCTGGGATAAACGAGATGATCAACAAATCAAAGCAGGTACTACAGTTTATAAGTTGCCCAAAGTCATCTCTAGATGTCGTTAAATGTAACCTCAACAAATAATAACCTCATCCAAATCACATAAACTAACAATTTGCTGGATATGTTGCTCATAGTGAAATTCCACAGTTAATTATACCTATAACCAGGTTCAGGCATGGCTTTGTGGTTAAGAAGTTCATTTAGCTACTTTGTGGTTTGATTATACTGCAGTGCACTCTGGCCAAGCTTCTTCCGTTATGATCTCTGGCTGACCAATGATATGAATTAGATTGGGGAAATATATGGAAGCTCATTGTTTTAGATAGATTGGTGGATAGCTAGCTACGTCGATCTGTCATTGTTTTTGTATTCTTTTTTTCCATTTGATTGGATGGAACTTTAGAGCCCTTCCTGTTGAGAAGAAGGGAGACAAAGGTATCCTCAATAAATGGCCTAAATGCTTGCAACAGAGTAGACTTTACTAAGGTGCAAAGTGGTGATGGTGTTAAAAAGACCATTAACCAAAAGGTGTGGAATACATACATACATCATCATCATCGCTTAATGTCGGTTTTCCATGCTGGTATGGGTTGGACGGTTTGACTGAGGACTGGCAAGCCAGGAGGCTGCACCAGGATCCAATCTGATCTGGCAAGGTTTCTGCAGTTGGATGCCCTTCCTAACGCCAACCATTCTGAGAGTGTAGTGGGTGCTTTTTACGTGCCACCAGCACAAGAGCCAGTCAGACGGTACTGGCATCGACCATGCTTGAATGGTGCTTTTTATGTACCAGTCAGGCAATACTGGCATCGGCCATGACAATGATTTCACTTGACTCAACAGGTCTTCTCAAGCACAGCATATTGCCTGATGATTGAAGGGTACTCTTAAATGGGTTGGTTATGCAACACTGGCAGAGGCCACAGTTACGATCCCACTTCGCTTGCCGGGTCTTTTCAAGCACAGCATATCTCCAAAGGTCTCAGTCGTTTGTCATTGCTTCTGTGTAGCCCAACGTTTGAAGGTCGTGCTTCACTACCTCATCCCATGTCTTCCTCTTCCACAGGTTCTCTCTACTTTAGCGTATTTACACTTCTTCACACGGCTGTCCTCATCCATGCATAACACATGACCATACTAGCACAGTTATCTCACTTGCACACCACAACTGATGCTTCTTATGTCCATCTTTTCACTCAGGGCGCTTACACTCTGTTGTGTATGCACACTGACATTACACATCCAGCGGAGCATACTAGCTTCATTTCTTTCAAGCCTACGCATGTCCTCAGCAGTCACAGACCATGTTTCACTGCTGTGTAGCATGGCTGTTCATACACATGCGTCATACAGTCTACCTTTCTCTCTGAGTGAGAGGCCCTTTGTTACCAGCAGCGGTAGGAGGTCTCTGAACTTTGCCCAGGCTATTCTTATTCTAGCAGCTACACTCTCAGAGCATCCACTCCCGCTACTGACTTGGTCACCTAGGTAACAGAAGCTATCAACTACTTCTAGTTTTTCTCCCTGGCATGTGATGGAAGCTGTTTTCTGCACATTTTCAGTGTTTAGTGCCACTGTGCATCTGCCACACACAAAAACTATCTTCCCCATTAACCTTCCTCTGATATTGCTGCACTTCTTATGTGTCAATAGCTTACACTGGGTACATCTTACAGAGTTTCTACCTACACCTTTGCTACAGATCAAGCAGGACCATCTACCTGAAGGTATTTGTGATTTGTCTGCCTTTCTATTTACTAAGACTTTGGTTTTTGCTAGATTGACTCTAAGGCCCTTTGATTCTAGACATTGCTTCTACACCTGAAACTTCTCTACTTCTGTTAGTAACTCCACTATTAGGGCAAGGTCAACAGCATACAGTAGCTCCCAGGGGCATCCTGTCTTGAATTTGTCAGTTATTGTCTGGAGGACTGTAATGAATAAGAGGGGTCTGAGGAATGATCCTTGGTGGACACCCTACTCCTACCTGGAATTCTTCACTATACTCATTGCTAACCCTCACCTTACTGACAGCATTCCTGTACACCGTTTGTACAGCTCTCACTAACCTCTCATTTGTCCCTAGTTTCCTCATTGACCACAAGATAAGGAATCAGGGGATACTGTCAAAGGCTTTCTCCATGTCAACAAAAGCCAGGACATATTTGCCAGACGTATTTGCAGGATCCAATAGAATCAAGATATTTTAATAATAAGGACATCAAGGTAGAGTCCAAGACAGCATAACTGTGTATCAATAGTATAGATGGACACTCATGTATATACAGTCTTATCCTTTCACTTGTATAGAGTCTGGTGCAGCCCCTCAGCTTACCAGCCCTGGTCAAACCATCCAACCTATGCCAGCATGGACAATGGACAATAAATGTTGATGATACATTCAGATGGACAGACCAAATATACCACTATACATTATTTGTATGGCTCAAACAATCCACTTGTCTACTCCTAACTTACTTAGAGACCACCAGATAACAGAGCAAGTGAAGTCTTAAGTATAACTTAATTAATAAAATGAGTATCTTGAAAGTGATGCTCCAGAATAAAAGGTAAAAGATTGTTTATGCATGAAATATAATGTCTGTGAAACTAAAATATCAAAAGACCATGTGGTTGGTTATAAGTTCCAACATGAGTGCTGCTGTCAGAGAGAGAATATTGTGTTTTGAGCAAAGCACTAACTTTGCTTGCTCCAGTTTCCTTGACTGTTAGAAAGAGCAGCAGAATCTCACTCAAATAATACCCTACTAGAATGCCACATTGGATAACAGAGTCCATAGTAAGCATGCTGGGAAAGAAAAGAAATGACTAGATGCAGGTGAGGTGTTTTGATTATATGTCTACTCATGCAGGGCCAATTTGGAACTAAACAATAACTTGAAAGATTTTAAGTGGTTATACAGGACAACGTTTGTTGGTCCAGTACTGTGGTGGAAGACACTTGCCTATGGTACTGTGCAGTAGGAAAGGCAGCCAGCTGTAAAATCAACTTCATCCTACCCATAGATGCAAAACACTATATTATTTTCATTTATTGGACAGTAGCCATACTGGGACATTGTTATCCTTTGCATGTGTGTGTGGGGTTAGTTGGTGGGTGTGGGGTTTGAGAGGCTTGCTCATTATATCAAACCCAGAATTTAATTGTGTAAGGGTCAATGAAAGACAAGTCAGTCTTGGAGTAAAGAGATATAAATTAGATTGAACTAAAAGTTACCAATATATACATACACTACATGTGTGTGTGTATACATATATATCAAAATGTGACCGCGTGTGTACCGTTAGCGATTTTTTTTCCTCTGTCTTCCCTTCTCTGGATCTTTCCTTCTATGTTTCCAACGAAGAGCTCCACTCGAAACGTTAAACCCTCCTTCTTCCCTTCCTTCCTGAGCATCCAATAATACTATATTTGTTCCACGTCCTCGCGTTGTTGTGTTTTTTGTGCTTTCTTGTTTGGATTAACTATATATATATATATGCTAGCTGACGTACCTGGTAATTCCTGGGAAAGTGGGGCTTATCCTTTGGTTCCGTTCTCATAATTGTTTCGCTAGTCCAATAGCAACAGTATAAAGCCCTTAAAATGGTTTTTGTGCATTTATTGAGAATACTGAACTGTCTTAAACAGGATCTTGTTTTTAAGAATTCCCAATAAGTTATGAATACCCAAATTGTGAAGTCAGTTACATAATAACATGAAATTAATTACCCGAAAGTAAGAATTCAAATAAAGTAGTCCCAAAAAGGGCTTTAATATGTTCCCAGAGTATATAGAACTTAGGAGGAAATACTAATAAGGTATGTATACTAAAATCGTGAAGCATGTTACGTAATAACAAGCTAATTAGATATGAGATAATAACAATTCAAAGTAAATAACTCTGAAAAAAGCTTTTGTGTATTTGCAGAGGATATTACCTTCAGCAGCACTAGTGTTGGTATATTCCTGAATAAGTCACTAACCGAAATAAGTGGATCTATTGTTTAGGAAAATGCTATTTACTTGTTTAAGTGTTGTACTGGATACATTGCGAAAATAACTCAAATAGTTCAAATACTAAGAAATAAGCACACTCAATTTGATTTATATGAAATAATTTACAAACATGAATGGGTTATTTCCCTTAGCTATATATAAGGATCCCTTTCAGGAGTGAATGGATTATTTCCCTTAGATGTTTGAAAATAATATATTAGTTATATGTAGTAGCTATAAGAATCCCTTCCAGGAGCCCTATTATCAATTTTTTCAACAATCTAAGTATGTCACTAGTTTTCCATGCATGAGTTCTACTCATGTGTCAAGTTTCATCAAAATCAATAAAACGATGTAGTAGGAGTTAGATAACAATGCCACAAACATACATTCACAGATTTCCACATATGTAGTATGTATATGCTAGCATGGGTTGGACGGTATATATATATCGCCGAGGTCAACTTTGCTTTTCATCCTTTTCGGGGTCGATAAATAAAGTACCTGTTTTGCACTGGGGGCGATGTTATCGACTTAATCCCTTTGTCTGTCCTTGTTTGTCCCCTCTATGTTTAGCCCCTTGTGGGTAGTAAAGAAAAAAGTATATATATATATAAAAGGGGACAAAAACGCAATAGAGGACATTAAAACATTTGGGCAGATAGACGATACAAAGATGGACAAGAGAAACAACAATTAGAAGGACAGGCAAAAAAAAGCAGGTTGTTCATGGCTTTCTTTCCTCAGTCAAGTTCCAGAAGTCACGATCATTTTGGGCAGTTACACTTGAGAGGGTTCGATCTGGTTTCCCCCCAAAAAGTCTAAACTAAGAGCATTGTAAGAAAGCTAGTGACTGTGTACAGCAACAAAGACAAAAAAAAAACAGTGAACAGTACACAATTACGAATACAAACAACAAGAAATAACAACCGGTGTCTTTCAACTGAGAATGAATCAAGTTGAGCTGGCGTGTATGAAGTGAAAGCCTAAAGGCAGGAACATAGGAGATGGACACAAGAGGTGTTGATGGTCGGCAGTCAGGCCAAGAAAGATCATGGCTGGCCGGACACCCATCACGTGGAAGGAGGAGAGATGGGTAGGGGGCAGTGGGATTGAAGGATTAGAAAAAAATCAGAGACAAAGAGAAAGGTACAGGGGAGATAAATGAGTGGGAAATAGTGGAAGTTAAAGAAAGAGAAGGCCAAGAAATGTGAGATGGGGGAGGGGAAGAAAAAGGAAGAAAAATGAGAGGGGGAATAAAAGATAGAGTAAGAGTCGTACAAAATTTAGATACATAAGGTGAACACAAGGGTGTATGTATGCCGCTATATATATAAATGAGATCATCATGATCATCATTTAATGTCCGTTTTCCATGCTGGCATGGGTTGGATGGTTTGACTGAAAACTGGTAAGCTGGGGAGCTGCACCAGGTTCCAGTCTAATTTGGCATGGTTTCTCTGACTGGATGCCCTTCCTAATGCCAACCTCGCCAAGAGTGTAATGAGTGTTTTTTTATGTGCCACCAGCATGGGTGCCAGTTATGTAACCAGTATTGGCCAGAACTATGATCTTTCTAGGCTTGACAGGTCTTCTCCAGCACAGTGTATCGCCAAAGGTCTCAGTCACTTGTCACTGCTTCCATGAGGATCAACATTCAAACGGTGCTTTTTACAGTTCTCAATCTTTCTTGGCGACAAAACCTGTAAAGCAGTGACTGTATGGCAGTCTTCTTACCATCACCTTGGAAACCTGAGAAAGAACATGTTATGCAGGACACAGTTGGAAAGGCAAAGATGAAATATCCAGTGGTTTCCTTCTCAGGAAAATCTACACATGGATGTACAGCAGTGGCTGTGTGGTAAGTAGCTTGCTAACCAACCACATGGTTCCGGGTTCAGTCCCACTGCGTGGCACCTTGGGCAAGTGTCTTCTGCTATAGCCCCGGGCCGACCAATGCCTTGTGAGTGGATTTGGTAGACGGAAACTGAAAGAAGCCTGTCGTATATATGTATATATATATATGTGTGTGTGCGTGTATGTTTGTCCCCCTAGCATTGCTTGACAACCGATGCTGGTGTGTTTATGTCCCCGTTACTTAGCGGTTCGGCAAAAGAGACCGATAGAATAAGTACTGGGCTTACAAAAGAATAAGTCCCAGGGTCGAGTTGCTCAATTAAAGGCGGTGATCCAGCATGGCCGCAGTCAAATGACTGAAACAAGTAAAAGAGTAAAAGAGTATCAGCAGACTAAGAAGAACATATATATTGATCAACTTTGTGGAAGACACTAGAAGCTCAGGACATCTGGCGTGGTAGAGTTGCATTGGTCAGGGCAAGTCACCCAACTGATGTGTCTAGGTCCAGTATAATTTCATTATATACAAGGGGGTGCTGAAAGGTTCCTGGCTTTGTGTAAAAGAAAAAAAACTGGAGGATCAGTTAATTATGATTTTACTTAACATTACCTTCTCAGATTCACACACTTATTGAAGCAGTCCTTCAGTTTTTTTAAGCCCTGTAAAAAGACTCAGAAAGTTGAGCCTCCAACCAGGCCTTTCACGATACCCTTAAAGCCAGAAAATTTTCAGCGCCCTCTCATAAGTCTTCACCTTTTTTAATCATGTGTGTGTTGTAGCCATGCAATTTGTTACAGTTCCATCTATTCACGATATTTATCACATGGACATGTAATGCAAACAGATGCTGTATTACAGAATTTTTACAAACACTACAGACATGATGAGTAGATCATTAATTGCTGATTAGTGCCATTATTGATTTTGAGACTTCAACTTGGAATGTGATCCATATTCCTTATTCTTGGATAATTAGTGGCAATATAAATGAATAGGATAATCTAGATTCATATGTCTCCTTGGTAATTCCTCTGTAGCAATCCATAATACTTTTGTATAAAATTCATTATATTATCTGGTAATCCAAATATAGTTCATAATGCAAAATCAAATTATATTTTAAATTATATTTGAAGTTGTGAAATTATAAACTGGTCAAAGTATTTCTTTTATAGTACCGCATCGACTGGCCTCCGTGCTGTGGTCACGTAACAAACACCATCCGACCGTAGCCGTTCGCCAGCCTCGTCTGGCACCTGTGTTGGTGGCACATAAGAAAACACCATATCCGAGCGTGGCCGTCTGCCAGCCTCGTCTGGCACCTGTGTCAGTGGCACATAAAAAGCACCATCCGAGTGTGGCCGTCTGCCAGCCTCGTCTGGCACCTGTGTCGGTGGCACATAAAAAACACCATCCGAGCGTGGCCGTCTGCCAGCCTCGACTGGCACCTGTGTCGGTGGCACATAAAATCACCCACTACACTCTCGGAGTGGTTGGCGTTAGGAAGGGCATCCAGCTGTAGAAACACTGCCAGATCTGACTGGCCTGGTGCAGCCTTCGGGCTTGCCAGGCCCCAGTTGAACCGTCCAACCCATGCTAGCATGGAAAGCGGACGTTAAACAATGATGATGAATTGGAAGATGCCAATTAAAATTTTAAATTTTTTAATTTAATGCCATTATAACTGCCCATTTGTTATAGATTAGATGTACCCTGGTTCTAATTCCAAGATTATCTATTCAATCTTTATTTAATGTCTAATTTATAATTTATGTCTTGTAAATTTACTTACAGTCAAATAATTCTATTCAGTTTATCTATCTGTTTGTAAGTATCACCCTATATTTTAATATCATAAAGAAAGGAAGAATATATATATATATATATATCTTTATATATAAAAGTCAAGTTGTGTGTCTGTCTCGTACAAGTTAGATTCCTAACTACTCCCACATTTTGCGGTGCAGTTTAACCAAAACCGGGTATCTTATAGTCGTGATTCATATCGAGCCCTTCTGGGTATTAGCGCGCGTCTACGATGAGTCTACGATTTAAAAAAAAATTTAACATAATTTTTTCCATTTTAATGCATTTTTTCGCTATTATATAAGGGAAGTAACTCTCTAAAAACGTCTACGATGAGTCAACGATTTAAAAAAAAATTTACCATATTTTTTTTTCTATTTTTAATGCATTTTTTGCTAATTTTTGGCTATAACTCTCTAAAAATGCTTATATAGTTATTTCCCTTACAAACCCGAGCAACGCCGGGCGATACTGCTAGTATATATATATATATATAATATATATATATATATATATATATATACACATACACACACAATAGACTTCTTTCAGCTTCATTCTACCAAATCCACTCACAAGACTTTGGTCGACCATCCATGAGATGAATTCAGTGAACAGACAGGATTGCAAGAATAATATATAAATATTTATGACTACAATACACACACACGTATATGTACAATTAAAGACGGTGAGGACCCAGACGCATCATCATCAATATTTCTGTTCGCTGATAACATAATGTCCTATCCTGCCATGCTAGATATCCGCCGATATCCTGATCAAAAACAAATGGGCGTAACTTCGGTATAGGTACCGGAAGTACCGGATACATTTCAAGAAAGTGTTTTTTTTTTAAATATATATATGGGGGGTTAGAGGTGGGAGAAAAAAGTTTCTGTTATCTTCAGAAATGTAAACAAAGCCACTTACGGTACCTATACCGAAGGATCGTCAACAAATGTATGTACAGTGAACGAACTCAATTCTATGGTGGTACAAAGGTAATGTCAACATCTTGGGTGACTTAAACGTAGATACAATCAGAATCTAATGCAAAGCTTCCTGTTTAATGCGTCTAATGAGTTAATAATTAACAGTGAGTGTGTTCATTTGAATAATTTCTTGTTTTAATGCCTTTGAAGACATTAAGTTTAAAGCAGGCGTGGCTGTGTGATTATGGGTTCAGCCCCACGGTATGGTACCTTAGGCAAGTGTCTTCTATTAATAACCTCATTATGTTCGTTAAACATGAACTGTTGCTTTAGATTCTGATAGTAACTATATTTAAGTCACCCTAGATGTTGACATTACCCTTGTACCATCATGGGACTGAGTTCGCTTACTGCATATACATTGTTTCTATAAATAAAAAAACAAATATATTATGTATTGCATAACACAAAAATATATTTTATCAATTGTCTATCCGCTATGAAGCATTTCGTTTTATTTATTTCCTAGCTTTCACATCCTGTTTGCGGTGAAATTTTTTTATAATGTAATCCAATCACCCTTTTTACCGCTCACATGCTTGTGAGTATGTGTAACTTATCTATATGGAGCTTGAACATTCCTCATTAAATTTGTTTGTTAGTGGTGACCCTTGAATCTATCACATGTTGCGCAAGATAGTGTGTGAAGTTTTTATCTCCCACCGCTATTATCTAATTCTCCATCAACACGCATACACAACTTATAATATATCGAATGTGTTGCTTTTACCCTGAGAGGTGTACTGTATATAATTTGTTCAGATATTTAATCCTGGACTTAATAATGGCTAAAAATCTATCGAAGTTACTCAGTAATGACTATTTATAGTTTGTTATGAATCGTTTGGTTTATTTGTTCGTAAATTTCTTCTGATGCTGGCAAAGATATTTTACCAGTTGTTATGTTGCATACACATTAACTTAACACAGTAAGTTTGGATTTGAGTTTCTGTTTATTTTTTCTGTGTGTTTTCGACTTATATTAGGTTTTTCATTCGTACATCATATTTAGTTTTACGTTGCACGACTTAGTCAAGTGCGTGGACCAGATTTTGACATCTAACTTACGAACCAGCAACCAGGAGAAAAAGTAGCAGCAACTAAAACAAAAGAATATACAAACTGCTTCAAGGCTTCAAGTCATTGACATAAAATTACTGCAGTGTCTGACATGAGATACAATAAGTTATATATATATATATATATATATATATATATATATAGGATCTTTTCGGTTTGAACGGCAGTTTTTTAAAATAATTTCCACGTAACTAAACACTTTTAAACTTCGTATACTAGTAGAATGTGTTTATAAAACATCTTTTTCTCTTGGCTTTATTGAGAAAATTCTATAGTTTGTAAGATATTTGTTGTTTTTTTCTTTCTTCAATTTCTACCAACCAATGACGTCTATTGAAGGTGAAAACATTCTGTGCCGTATGAATATGTTCCTCGTTTAAGAAACAGAATGGGTTTATTTACATTTCTGAAGAAAAAAGATACCCTTCCCCCCACCCTAACCAACCCTAACACATTGAGATGCAATAGATCGATACTAGGGTCATAATTATGGGTGACAGTTTCATATAACACCGCTAGAAAAACTGCCTTTCAAACCGAAAAGATCCTATATATATATATATATATATATATATATATAATATATATATATATATATATATATATATATATATATAGGATCTTTTCGGTTTGAACGGCAGTTTTTTAAAATAATTTCCACGTAACTAAACACTTTTAAACTTCGTATACTAGTAGAATGTGTTTATAAAACATCTTTTTCTCTTGGCTTTATTGAGAAAATTCTATAGTTTGTAAGATATTTGTTGTTTTTTTCTTTCTTCAATTTCTACCAACCAATGACGTCTATTGAAGGTGAAAACATTCTGTGCCGTATGAATATGTTCCTCGTTTAAGAAACAGAATGGGTTTATTTACATTTCTGAAGAAAAAAGATACCCTTCCCCCCACCCTAACCAACCCTAACACATTGAGATGCAATAGATCGATACTAGGGTCATAATTATGGGTGACAGTTTCATATAACACCGCTAGAAAAACTGCCTTTCAAACCGAAAAGATCCTATATATATATATATATATATATGTATGTGTATATATATGTATGTATATATATATATGTGTGTGTGTGTATGTGTATATATATGTATGTATATATATATGTATATATATATATATATGTGTGTGTGTGTCTGTATATATATGTATGTATGTATATATGTATTGTAGTATTTTGTGACACCCAATATTCTATGCGTGTATGAATATACAGATACAATACCAATATTCCGCTGAACTTTTTAATAATTCCTTCTGGAAACTATCTTTAACATTTTCTTGAGAATGTATATTGATGTTGGAATCTTTTGTACCCAATATTTTCATGAACTTGTTAAACTTTTTTATGTTCTTAACATGTTCTTGTTACCAAAGACTGTATATATGTATTGTAGCATTTTGTGACAACCAAACTTTTACATGTTTCTTTTGACAATCTTTTTCTAAAGAGTGAAACCGGTAAAGTAAATAAACATCTTTTTAAAATTGCATTTTCAAACCTTCTTTCGTATATAATTCCACTCGTGCGGTACCTTACAACTCCACTTTGTTATATGTATGTGCCAGTGGCACGTTAAAAGCACCAACCGATCGTGGCCGATGCCAGACCCTCCTGGCACCTGTGCAGGTGGCACGTAAAAAGCACCCACTACACTCGCGGAGTGGTTGGCGTTAGGAAGGGCATCCAGCTGTAGAAACATTGCCAGATAAGACTGGAGCCTGGTGCAGCCCCTGGCTTCCCAGACCCTGGTCGAACCGTCCAACCCGTGCTAGCGCGGAAAACGGACGTTAAACGATGATGATGATGATGTGTGTATGTATATGTTTGTGTGTCTGTCCCTGCAACATCGCTTGACAACCGATGCTGGTGCGTTTACGTCCCCGACACTTCGCTGTTCGGCAAGAAAGACCGATAGAATAAGTACTAGGCTTACAAAGAATGAGTCCTGGGGTCGGTGTCTCGACTAAAGGCGATGCTCCAGCATGGCCGCAGTCAAATGACTGAAACAATAAAAGATAAAGTTTATTTTGCTATAATCTCTTTAAAGAGAATTAACAAATTTATTTCAATATTAAGACTATGAAAGAAACTACAACACGCGAGTATCTTCCTTTATTGAGAGAGAAAAAAAATTGAAGTTGAAGTGACCTGGTCGGGGTTTGAAATCAGGCTGTAAAGGGAGATAACCAGTATCATAACTTGTCCGATACTCAACCGATTCTACTACCTACCTATCATTGAATGAAAGGTTCCTAGGAATCGAACATACTTTCTCTGTGTGTGTGTGTATTTATATTCGGTGTTCTTTCGCATTTTTATTACAAAGGGAAATTGAAGTGACGTGGAAAATTATCGTAAGCAATCTGCATTAAGCATCAATGAAATGAAAGTGAACTGTGAATCGTCACTTACTGTATTCCTTTTACTTGTTTTAGTCTTTGGATTGCGGTCATGCCGAGGTACTGCCCCCGAAGGGTTTAGTCGAACAAATCGACCCCAGTACTTGTTTTTTTAATTAAAAAAAAAAATTATTACTTATTCTATCCACCTCCTTTTTACGAACCGCTAGGCTACGGGGACGTAAGCAATCCAACACCGGTTGTCTAGAGGTAGTGGGAGACAAACACAGAGACCGATATATACATACATTATATTCAGGGTCTTCAAAAAGTCTCTCCACAGTGAATTTTTTTCATCCTGTGCATCACCATGGCGCTACTTCAAGAGTTTTTCGGTGAACGGATTATTTCCAAGGAACTTTGGCCACCAAGATCACCTGATTTAACACCGCCAGACTTTTTTTTTCTTGGGGAACAAGTAAAGGACCAGTGTACAAGAATCGCCCGAAAACCATTAAATACTTATGCTGGGAGACTTTGTGAACACCCTATACACACACACACACACACACACACACACACACACAAAAGGCTTCTTTCAGTTTCTTCTTCTAAATCCAATCACAAGGTTTAGGTTGGCCCAAGTCTGTTACACTTGGCCATGGAGAGACACTACATTGTTTGGAAACAGGTGGAGGTTGGTAACAGGAAGAGCATTCAGCTGTAGAAAATCTGCCTCTTAGAAATTTCATGTTTCTTTTTGTTTTGCTTTTTTTTGTTTGTTAATTCCTCCTAACTACCATAAATTAAATGTTGATTTAAAGTTATGCACAAGTCATTAAATTTAGCAGCAATATTTTTTAATGAATATCTCAGTTTGTTATATTCATGCCATTCCAGTGACATAAATATAAATCCACCGATGTACAGTTTGATTTCCTTGGCAGTCAAATTATCTGCTGACTGGCTTTCACTTATGCTAACCAATGGCATCATTATCTGTACCAATCAACTGTCACAATAATCTGTTTATCAACCTAGACTTAGTGGTACCCATAGATGTTTCTATGTCATCACCTTGCAGACCAATCAATAACTTAGACTGGATGTTGCATTAGCAAGTATTACTAAGTCATTTAAATCAAGGAAGTGGCTGGCAGTTGGCTGCAACAAAAATAGAGCTGTTCTCTAGTGGCTAGGTTGCTGATTGTCTCATAACAGCCATAGTAGACCACCTATCGTGCACCAAATTACATACAGATTTTTACCAGGTAACCTATATCAGATGTAACAGAACAAACATGGGTTCAGCATATTTACTTTAATTTCCCACCAATAACTTCACAATCATGCTTCCAGCTGACCAAGCTAAATCAAGGACTACTACAAACTCACTGGACTGCATTTTAACAACAGCTCATATTACTTCTGATATCTGTTGCAACAACAGGAACCAACAGACCTCTTACAGGAAGTGTACATCATCTTCATCATAGGTCTGTTTTCCATCTGGCATAGGTTGGACTGTTTGACCAGTGCTGGGAAGCTGGAGAGCTGCACCAGGCTCCAGTCTGATTAGGCATGGTTTCTATGACTGAATGCCCTTCCTAACGCCAACCACTTTACAGAGTGTAGTGGGTGCTTTTATGTGGCACTAGCACCAATGCTTTTTATGTGGCACTGTTACAGGACACTTGCAGGCCAATCCTCTTCACCAGAGAGAGTGGCCTGAATACTTCTGCAGTGGAGTACAGGTCTTCTTGAGTACAGCAAAGCACCAGGTATCTCAGTTCTTTGTCATCTCATCTGAAGGGTTCAATGTCCTGAGGTTATCCTTCAGTACTTCATCCTATGTGTTCCTGGGTTTCCCTCTTCTATGTGTTCCGTCTACCTTTGCCCGGTGTGCTAACGATTCTGCCAGCTCTCTGCCTTATTGAAAGAAGCAATAATAGTGCAATGTGAGAGACAGAAAGAGAGTGATGGATGATTGTAGAAATACTGTTAGGAGAATGTGATTGATATCAGTAATAGGTTGCCTGGAAGAGAAGTATAGGCTGGTAGTATAGAAGGGTGTTAGTGTTGGCTTGAGAGCAAAAGAGAGTATGACTGGCTCATTGAGAGCAAAAGGGAGTGATGGCAGGCAACACAAGAAGGTAACTGAGGAAGTGAATCATATGCTAACTTTAGTTATTGCTAGGTACCTTACAACTCCACTTTGTTATATATATGTGTATTTAAGGCCTTCAATTCTAGGTTTTGCTTCCGTCTCTGGAGTTTCTTCTCTAAGTCTTCTACAGATTCTGCGAAAAGAACTATGATATCAGTATATAGGAATCCCTATGGACAATCAGATTTAAACTCCTCTGTTATGGCTTGAGTGACTATAATAAACAGGAAGGTGTTGAATACTGAGCTTTACTGGATTCTGCCTTCATGCTAAAGTCATTGCTGAACTTATTGCTAACTCTCAACATGCTGATTACCCCTCGGTACATGGCTTGTGTGGCCCTCACAAACTATTTGTCTATCCCTCACTTCCATAGCGACCACAAGAACACACAGTGAGGGTCCTAGTCAAAAGTCTTTTCAGGGGCTTACTCTTCGCCAGATACTTCCACAGCAGTTGCTTCTCTAAGAAGATGGCATCAATAGTTCCTCTTCCTAGCACAAAGCCAAACTATCTTGTGCCTGCTAATCCTGTTCCTAGTTAATTTTGTAATGACTTTTTTCTGTAATTATCATAACCTGGTCTAATAGTTTGGTGTCTCCATGCTTTTCCTTCTTTCATGTATCTTCTTTACCCTTGTAGCAGTTTAAGATGATGGTGATAGGATGTGATACCTTTTGATTGAATGTCAAAGTGACTGGCCTGTAACACCTGTTTCACCATATATTTTAAGCATCTCAGTAACTATCTTCAATGCACCAGCTGTTTTCCCTATCTTTATATCTTTAATTGCTCTGTCTAATATACTGCTGTCAGTTTTGATGGTTGGTTCCACTGTTGGATCTTTTCAGAATAGATACTCTCTCTCTCTCTCTCTCTCTCTTTCTTCAACATTCTTTCATACAAGCACTTCTATACTTCACTGTTTTGGTGTCAACAAGAGAAAGTGTATCATTCTTATTCCCTATGTCCTTCTGCACAGTGACATCTCAACCGTCTGAAACACCATATACTTCGGAAAAGCCATTATACTGTTGCCTCTGACATGCCTATTGAAATTGGTAGCTGTGATAATGAAGTCAGCATCATCTGTTATCTCGGTAAACTGCAGAATGGCTAGATGAAAGTGGTCCTTCTATTCATTGATCAGCCGTTAATGTAATGTTTATGAAGTAACTATTGCTGTTGCTATGTCTATGACTAACCTAAGCTTGGTTATTCTGTTGCATATTCTGGCTACTTCAGTTACCATATCTATTCATTTCTTACAATATACTAACTCCGGCCCCTGCATCACTTTTTCCCACTGAAAATAATTTGCACCTCTTTGATGAAATATTGAAGGCTGATTTCAAAATACTGAACCTTATGAAGGAAATGAGAGGGGACCAAGATATGTGGTGCATTGCTGTACTCAAGAAGAACTGCCCACCACAGCAGTATTGAGATCCTAAGACCAAGGTGCAATGTAAAAAGCATTGGTGTGGGTGCTGGTGCATTGTAAAAAGCACTAGTACTAGTGCCACTCAAAAAGCACTGGTGAAGGTGCCATGTAAAAAGCACCCAGTATACTCTGTAGAGTGGTTGCTGTTAGGAAGGGCATCCAGCTGTAGGAATCAAGCCAAAACAGATTCTGGAACCTGGTGCAGCCCCTGGCCTTGCCAATTCCTCTCAAGCCATCAAACCCATGCCAGCATGGAAAACAGACGTTAAATGTTGATGATGATGATGGTGTACCTTGCTCTTGTGGAATCTGTTTGAGGGCTCCTTTTCATCTTGTCTCTTGTACATAACAAACATCCACTCATCTATACTTCAGCATTTCTACAAGCTCTCTAGGTATATCTCTCATCTTGTTGCATTTGGGATAGCAGCAGAGAGGCAATTCCGATGGTGCTAGGGTAAACTTTGTATGTGTCCTTTGTATTTGAAATAAAGAAAACTTGTCTAATTTGGAAACAGGTTAGAGTTGGCAACAAGAAGAGTACCAGGCCATAGAAAATGGGTTGCAATAAGCTTTGTGTGACTTTGCAGGCATGGAAAAGTAGATAGTAAAATGATGGAGAAGATATATAATAAAATATATATGTGTGTGTGTGTTTGTGTATTAATGAGAGGAGTAATGAAGAGATGCAGAGAAATCACTGTCAATAATATTCTTGCTTAAAATATATATGTATATATATATGTATATATATATATATATATATATATATATATATATGTATATATATATGTATATATATGTGTGTGTATATATATATATATATATATAAATACATAATATAAATTAGAGAAAAAAACCCACTATTATGCAATTCAAACAATGATAGACATAAACCAAATCATAAATAAAAGATAAAATATATTTTTATAAAATATATAACTAGATCACAAAAAGTATAAAAATGAATAATCTATTACTATTATTATTATCGTTATATATATATATAACTATATATATATATATATATGTGGAGGTGCAATGGCCCAGTGTTAGGGCAGCGGACTCGCGGTTTCAATTCCCAGACCGGGCGTTGTGTGTGTTTATTGAACGAAAACACCTAAAAGCTCCACGATGCTCCAGCAGGGGGTGGTGATCCCTGCTGTACTCTTTCACCACTCTTTCTCCCACTTTCTTCTGTTGGCCTGCTCGCTTAGCCAGCGGAGTGGCGTCGTTCGAAGGCTAAAACAATGCGAACGTGTATTCTATTTAATCTCTATGTCATTCACCTCTTTGTGCTTACTTATTACATTCTCTTTTCCTTTGTATATATTATCTCTGTGTAATATTTTCTTGAGGTCAAAATTGAAACCTCATATCATATACTAGCACTATGACCCGGCAATGCATTCAATTGGCATATCAAGTTTCGGGCATTTTGATTGGATTTTGGATAGAAAATTCACAAAAAAGTCACTTCTATTGATTTTTTAATGGCTTTGCGGGGTGACTGGGGAAATGTAAAGATGTGCACGACCACCCTTGGACGATTTTGAATGACCATAGAAAGTGCAAGCCCTCTAACTGAAAAATTGTATAAAGGACACACACAGACATTTTGCCGTTTATATATATAGAGAGATATATGATTGTGCTGAAAACTTTCTAACTTTGGATAAAAGAAAATACGGGAGGATCAGTTAATTATGATTCTCTTTTCAGATTCACACACTTATTTCAGCAGTTCTTCAACTTTTCCAAGCCTTGTAAATGAACTGGGGAGGCCATTCAATATACCCTTAAAGCCAGGAACTTTTCAGCCTCCCCCCACCTGAACAATTTATAGTGATGAGTAAAGCTTGTTACAGTTAAATTGATACATGAACCAGGTCAAAAGTGTAGATAAAACTATAAAAGCATTTCAATTATTTTTATCTCATGTTTCCTGTTTGGCTGCACCTGTAGAAATTTTAAAGTGTAATGTAAATTTCAGAACTTGGTGTATTCATATAAATTTCAATAGTTTATGACAAAAATGAATTTCAAGACAATGATTACTTTACAAAACTACCCCAATATGCCAAGTATGAATCAATTGGAACAAAAATTGAAGAAATTGAAAAGTGGCTGCCAAACAGAAAAATCCTTTATCTCTTCTTGTCATATTTATAGACATCTGTTGTTTTAGATCAGGAGTCACCAAACTTTTTTCATAGTGGGCCAGATATAACTAAAAGAATGCCAAGTGCGGGCCGGATAAATATTTTGTTCAATTCAAACCAATATAGAATACACTGAATGTACACAAAAAAATAAAGATAGTCATCCTATTTATTTATCAATACATAAAATATACAAAATAAAAAAAAAACAATAAACATATTTTAATAATACCAAAATATTACAAAGTTAGAATTTTTAGAAACGGTGCGCACAGCTGGATTGCATAAAAAGTAAGCAGCACAAAAGTTAATGAGATTTGTGAAACTAGCGTTTTGCTTCCAAAATATCATCAACATTTGTTTTAAAATTGCTGCAGCCAACTATACGAATTGCTTTCAAATGTTCATCAGTGAGCCTTGTTCGAGGTATTGACTTCACACACTTCACTTTTGAAAAAGTTTGCTCACGAACATAAGTTGTTCCAAACATTGATGCTATACCTGAGGCAAATTTTTTCAATTTTGAAAACTCATCAGCAGGCAAGTAGCGATAAAATTCAATGAGTTTTCCTTCTCTGTGCTTCTCTTTCAACAAGGTATTAGCTTGCAAGTCAATAAGCTCCAGTTGTAGTTCAGTTGGCATGTTATCAAGATTACAGCCAAAGGGATTCTCAAACAAAAGAATTTCGTTCTCAATTCTGTCAAGATCTGAAAATCTTTGAGAAAAATGCTTATTTAAATCCCGATTAATTTTTTCTGAAAGTCGAGGCTAACATGTTCCACATTTTCCGTGCAAAACTCTTGAAAACACTGAAAATGAAAGAAGTTTCCTCCTTCAAGTTGTGCTTCAAACAATGATAGCTTTTTCCGAAATGCTGTAATAATTCTGTAGAGATCACAGACAAGGTTATTCTTTCCTTGCAGTTTTAAATTCAATTCATTCATATGAGAAGTGATGACAACTTTGATAATCATGAAGGATCTGACAGCAGTGGATCAGCTCTATTCTTTTCGGTGAGAAAAAGATCAGAGCTTATAAAAACGAAACAGGACTTTACCGCAACTGAGCCATCTCACTTTTGTGTAGTAAGGCAAATCAGAGAAATTAGAATCCATTTCTTCAAGGAAAGCCTGGAACTGTCGGTGATTAAGCCCATGATTCCGAATAAAGTTCACCACAGTTGTAACCAGTTTTAGTACGCAAGAAACATCTAAGTGTTTTCCACAGAGTGCTTGCTGATGTATAATGCTGTGTATAAACAGAGCTTTCGGAAGTTGAAGCTCCTCCAACTTGGTCTGGATCTGCCCTACCAAACCCTTCCTCACTCCTGCCATGCTTTTTCCTCCATTGACTGTAACACACCAAAGCTGATTCCACTGAAGGTTATAGTTTTGCAAAGTTTCCTGCACCTCTATGGAAATATCTTCTCCAGTTATTGTTCCATGTATACTGCAAACAGATGCCATTTCTTCTATAATCTCAAAGTTGCAATTAACACTACGAATGAATACAAGAAGTTGTGACATACTAGAGAGATCAGTAGACTCATCCAAGAGAATGCCATAAAAATTTCTTAGCTTTCTCATGTATCTGTAAATGTATACTCTCTCTCCGCACAACTGAACTTGTTGAAAGGCTGATGGAATGGAATGGAAGCACTCTGTCGGTTACGATGATGAGGGTTCCGGTTGATCCGAATCAACGGAACAGCCTGCTCGTGAAATGTAAGTGTAAGTGGCTGAGCACTCCACAGACACGTGCACCCTTAACGTAGTTCTCTGGGATATTTAGCGTGACACAGAGAGTGACAAGGCCGGCCCCTTGAAATACAGGTACAACAGAAACAGGAAGTAAGAGTGAGAGAAAGTTGTGGTGAAAGAGTACAGCAGGGATCACTACCATCCCCTGCCGGAGCCTCGTGGGGCTTTTAGGTGTTTTCGCTCAATAAACACTCACAACACCCGGTCTGGGAATCAAAACCACGATCCTGTGACCGCGAGTCCGCTGCCCTAACCACTGGGCCATTGCGCCTCCACTGAAAGGCTGATACAACCAAACATGTTAGCTTTTTCAGGACACAAGTCATTTGCTGCTTCTATCATACACTCTTTTATAAAGTTTCCATCAGTAAATGGTTTTTCTCACTCTGTGCCAACTTATTCCCTATTTTGTAACTTACACAAATGATAGATTCATTTTCACCAATTTTTTTTGTAAAGAAATTCCTTTGAGATTCCAAACTACGTTTCATAGATTCAAATTTCTCGGATCGCAACTTTTCCAGAATAGTTAGAATGTGTTGAGAGATGTTTTGCTTCGTAGTGACGACTAATATTGTATTCTTTGATAACAGCAACACTTTCATCGCATATCAGGCAACTGGTCGTTTGTTTACACAAAGAAGTACTTTTCTTCCCATTCTTTATTGAAAATGCGACATTCATCATCAATCGTTCTCTTCTTAGTAGCCATAACGATGGGCGAAGAAAAAAACAAAAGCAGCCTTAGGCCTTGGCATCAGATATTCTTGTTTTAATTGTAATCACTAATAACTGACTAGCCCAAGGCACGTGTGATGTACTGCAGTAATTATTATGGTGCGTGAAATACACAGTGCATGACATGACTGAGTCAGTATACATACGACATATGTAATCTAAGAAATGTATGAAGCAGTATAAAAGCAAGTTTATTTTTTTCAGCATAGGCGCAGGAGTGGCTGCGTGGTAAGTAGCTTGCTAACCAACCACATGGTTCCAGGTTCAGTCCCACTGCGTGGCATCTTGGGCAAGTGTCTTCTGCTATAGCCCCGGGCCGACCAATGCCTTGTGAGTGGATTTGGTAGACGGAAACTGAAAGAAGCCTGTCGTAGATATGTATATATATATGTATGTGTGTGTTTGTGTGTCTGTGTTTGTCCCCCTCGCATTGCTTGACAACCGATGCTGGTGTGTTTACGTCCCCGTCACTTAGCGGTTCGGCAAAAGAGACCGATAGAATAAGTACTGGGCTTACAAAGAATAAGTCCCGGGGTCAATTTGCTCGACTAAAGGCGGTGCTCCAGCATGGCCGCAGTCAAATGACTGAAACAAGTAAAAGAGTATACGACGGTAGGCCGGACAAATTGACATCATGGGCCAGAACCGACCCGTGGGCTGTAGTTTGGTGACCCATGTTTTAGATTATAAGAAATGTAAAATATACAAGGGGTGCTGAAAAGTTCCAGGCTTTAAAGGTATCACAAAAGCCCTGGTTGGTGTTTTACAGGGATTAGAAAACCTGAAGCTGAAGGACTCTTTTTTTTTTACTCTTTTTACTTGTTTCAGTCATTTGACTGTGGCCATGCTGGAGCACCGCCTTTAGTTGAGCAAATCGACCCCAGGACTTATTCTTTGTAAGCCCAGTACTTATTCTATCGGTCTCTTTTGCCGAACTAAGTTAGGGGAACGTAAACACACCAGCATCGATTGTCAAGCGATGTTGGGGTACTATCACAGACACACAAATGCACACACACACACATACATACATACATACATACATACATATATATATATATATATATATATACATATATACGATGGTCTTCTATTGTTTCTGTCGACCAAATCCACTCACAAGGCTTTGGTCGCCCTGAGGCTATAGTAGAAGACACTTGCCCAATATGCCATCCAGTGGGACTGAACCCAGAACCATGTGGTTGGTAAGCAAGCTATTTACCACACAGCCACTCCTGCGCCTATAAGTGTGTGAATTTGAGAGGGGAATTTCTTTCTTTCTTTTACTTGTTTCAGTCATTTGACTGCGGCCATGCTGGAGCACCACCTTTAATCGAGCAACTCGACCTCGGGACTTATTCTTTGTAAGCCCAGTACTTATTCTATCGGGCTCTTTTGTCGAACCGCTAAGTTACGGGGACATAAACACACCAGCATCGGTTGTCAAGCAATGCTAGGGGGGCAAACGCAGAAACACAAACATACACGCACACACACACACACATATATATATATATATACGCAGTGGGAATGAACCCGGAACCATGTGGTTGGTAAGCAAGCTATTTACCACACAGCCACTCCTGCGCCTATAAGTGTGTGAATTTGAGAGGGGAATGTGTAGAATAAAATCATAATTAACTGATCCGCCTGTATTTTCTTTTACTTAAAGGTAGGAACTTTTCAGCACGCCCTCAAAGTTTTAACATAATATTTCTAATAATGAAGCAAAAACAAAAACAAAAGTTAGAAAGGAAATAGGGCCACAAAATGTCAGTTGTGCCATCACTGTTCTTTTGTCAAGTTTTGAGGATGTGATTTGTTGAGGCTCTTTGTTATTTATCAGTTTAAAGGTGCAGCAGATTTAGTTTTGTTTAGTTAAAAAGAGAGCTTTTGGTTTCTAGTGAACGAAGGAAGAAAATAACCTTTTATTTATACAGCAAGTTAGTCCAAATGAGGAAGATCAATGTCTGTGACCTTGGCAAGCCATAGTGAGACTGATGTAGTCAGTATTCAAGTAAACATTTTTAGGTCAGCATGTTTTCACTTAGTCATAACAGTAGTAGAGAATGCTGTGTGTGTGTGATGCTTTTTTTGTTGTTGTTGTTGTTGTTATAGTGTTAGTAGACATGAAACCTATCATTTGTTTGCATGTGAAAGTAAGAGCGATAACTAGATGTGATTTTATATATGAGCAACCTTAGTAAATGGACACACACACACACATATATATATATATATAATATTTTATATAAAATTAATTAAGGGTAGAAATTGATATTAGTCAATTAAAACCAGTGGTCTAGCATATTTAAAAGAGTCCGAAGATTAAAATATTTTTATATACCAATTAAGGACTGAACACGAAAAGTGGACAGTCAACATGCTAGATATAGACGTCAAATCACCATTCTCCACAAAGAGTATGTTCTCAAATAAAACTCAGCACAAAACCAAAGCATTAAACAAGACAAATGAAAATATACGAAATAAAATAATTACCCATGTATATATATATATATGTGGAGGGTTGACAACATCCTGTAAAATATAGGGAGAAAGAGAGGTCCTGATTATCACAGTGATTTAGTTTTTGTTTATAGGTAAAATTAAGAGCATGTCCTATGTGCTTCTGTTTTTTTTTTTAGTTTTTTTTTTATTATTCTATTAATATTTTGTATTACAAAGTGAATTGGCATGAATGGAGTTTCTACTCTTTGAAGGTACAAACATGATGTAATACAGGTTGTGCTAATTTACCTCTGCAGAATGTTGCATGTAGTACAAGCATAAGCTGTTGATGATTGCTTTAATGCCATGTTAATTTGCTTCATTCAGCTTACATTAATTAGCTGTTACTCTAAATGTTAAATTTTCTGCTCAAACTGTTTTTTTGCTACGCTGATATCTTTTGAATAGAAATATTTGAAATATCTGTTTCTGAACTGCCTTTCCCAGGATTTGAACTGGGATTGAAAGATGTATTTCTTATTTCTTTATTGCCCACAAGGGGCTAAACATAGAGGGGACAAGCAAGGACAGACAAAGGGATTAAGTCGATTACATTGACCCCCCCTCCCCCCAGTGCGTAACTGGTACTTAATTTATCGACCCCGAAAGGATGAAAGGCAAAGTTGACCATGGCGGAATTTGAACTCAGAATGTAATGGCAGACGAAATACCGCTAAGCATTTTGCCCGGCGTTCTAATAATTCTGCCAGCTCACCCCCTTTACATTGAAAGATGTATTTCTATATGGGAGAAATTAAAGTATTTGTTCTTACGATGGACTTATCCAAAAATAAATTGCTCAAGCCATAACAGAAGAATTCAAATCTGGGAGCTCCTCTATATTGATGACCTTGTTCTTGTACCTGAATAAGCTACATGACCTTGAGAAGAAATTTCAGATGTGGAATCTTAGGGGCCTTAGAGTTAATTTAGGAAAAACCAAAGTTCTAGTGAGTAGGAAAACAGACAAATCACAAGTCTTTTTAGGGAGATGGATCTGCTGGATATGTAAGAAGAAACTCCATATGTTGTACCCAGTGAAAGCTTTCCCTCTCTCTCTTTCGGAGAGGCACTGAGCACTATACGCACACATACACACACGGCAGTTACTTCCGTCTACCGAATACAATTACAAAGCTTCGGTCGACTTGGGGCTATAGTGGAAGACACCTGCCCAAAGTGCCACGCAGTGGGACTGAACCCGAAACAATGTAGCTAGGAAGCAAGCTCCCTAACCACACAGCCATGCCCACGCCGTAAGAGGTGCAGCGGTATCACAGGAAGTTTAACAGAGAAAATAGTCTTTGTGTGTGTCAATTGTGCTATAAGTAATGAAAATGCACACACAATAGACTTCCTCAAATGCTCAGAGAAATAGTAGATAGCTTCTGTTATCTAGGTAACAAAGTTAACAGTAGAGGAAGAAGTGCTGAAAGCGTAGTTGCTAGAATAAGAACAGGTTGGGTGAAGTTCATAGAGCTTTTACCTTTATTGGTAACTAAGGGTCTCTCCCTCAGAGTGAAAGGCAAATCGTATGATGCCTGTATATGTACAGCTAAGCTCCATGGCTGTGAAACATGGGCTATGACTACAGAGGACTTACAAAGGTTTGAAAGAAATGAAGCTAGTATGCTCTGCCGGATGGGTAATGTCAGTGTGCACACACGACAGAGTGTAAATGATTTAAGAGGAAAACCAGGCATAAGAGGCATTATATTTTGTGTGCAAGAGAGAACACTGACTGCACTTGTTTGGTCATGTGATGTGCATGGTTGAGGACAGCTGTGTAAAGAAATGCTGAGCTCTAATTGTAGAGGAAAAACCTGTGGAAGGGGTAGACCCAGGAAGATGTGGGACGAAGTGATGAGAAAGGATCTTGAGATGCTGTGCCTCACTGAGGAAATGATAAGGGACCAGGAGATTTGTGGTGGTTTGCCGTACTTGATAAGACACATGAAGCTAAGTAAAATCACAGTCATCCATACATACAGGCTTGCTCTTTACAGGTGTCGATGCCACATTAAATGCACACGGGCCTGTGCTGTGTAAAGGCACATAGAAAACACCCAGCACACTCTCGGAGTGGTTGGTATTAGGAATGGCTTCCAGCTGTAGAAACCATGCCACAACAGACAATTGGAGTCTGGACGGCTCCCTGGCTGGTCAGCTCTTGTCAAACCACCCAACCCATGCTAGCATGGAAAATGGACATTAAATGATAAAAGAATCATTGTTTGCATTTGCTTTTCTTCTGCACTTTCATTCACTCTTTTATACTTTTTCTCTGTGAACTTCCAGTTCTCCACAGACTGATATACAGACAGTCACATGGCCAGTAGAATAATCCAGTCTTTCACTTACAGCTACACAGAACAGCCATCTAGACCAGTGGTTTTCAACCAGGGTTCCGCCAGTACAGTCCAGGGGTTCCGCAAGAAGTTACAAAACTGCTAAAATCGGCAATAATTTTAAATTCTCCTGTGCAGATATGTGTGCATAAGACAATTAAGTTATTGCACAGGGGTTCCTCGAGCCAGTGGAATGTTTCCTTGGGGTTCCGCTCCAGCAAAAAGGTTGAAAAGCACTGATCTAGACTATCATTACAGCTATGCTGTTCACTTATCAACAATAACTTGATATCTCAATGTTACAATTTATTTTGAATTATATCATGTTACCAAACATCTATCAGATGTTGTTACACATCGTTGATCACAAGACATTTTTGAAATGTTTTAGCCTTCAAACGATGCCACCCTGCTGGCTAGGTGAGCAGGCCAATATTCTCCACTTGGTCAAAGGAGGACTGGAGCAATATGAAATGAAGTGTTTTGCTCAAGTACACAACCCGTTTCCCAGTCAGGGAATTGAACCCCAATCTAGCGATCTTGAGTGCAACAGCCTAACCACTGGGCCATGCATCTTCACATTTGGAAATATGTAGCTAGTCCAAAATAAACTAGCTTTGATAATTTTCATGAACATCTAAAACATGAACAGGTGCACAATTTATTGTTACAAGCCATCATCACAGCTTAAAATACTATTAAAATCCATCGCTGCTTATGCTTTACACACCAGTGTATTAGCAGTTTTACAAGCCATGCAGCTTTCAGTTAAACCATCCATTGTCCACTGATAGTTTGCAGTTTCTACAAAGCTGCAATGATACTATACCATGGGACTGAACCTGAAACCATATGATTACAATGTGAGCGTCTAAATCACACAGTCATGCCTGTTGAGTATTGAATATACAAATTGGTGTTTTTTTAATAATTTGAGCTGTTTGTTTTTTTTTTTTTATCATTTATCATTTATCATTTTTATCATTTATATTGCCTTTACGTCACATTATTATGCTATTTCAATAATTATTTGTTCAGCAAATAGAGCAAGCGGATCTAAATGCTACTAGTGAAAATGTTGAAATATACTTTCGTGAGTGACATATATGTGTAGGGTGTATAAATGGGTGTCTGTGACTCACTGCTTGAGAACCAGTATGTTAGTTTGTTTATATCAAAGACTAAGAGAATAAGTACTAACGTTTACCCGTTCAGCATTTAATCTGGCCATATTTGGTCCAAATATTCTACCTGTTTTATGTTAAAACTGACCAGATCCAACCTCTCACACATACAGTACAATAATTCGTTTTTGGATTTGGTTTGCAAGATTCTTTATATGAATTTGTGTGTTGAAGCATATTCTGTTGTGTCTGGGGAGAGTCATTTTCTTTTTGTGCCTTATAATTTAACACACTCACTGGTAAAATTTCCACTTATTTCTTATTTTTATTTTCCTAAAATTTTTGTTGTGTCTTGCAACCTTTTCAATAGTCTTGATTTTCAGACACTTCTCGATATCCTCTATGGTTGCCACTTCAATTTTCCTTGTTGATACTTTCAGTGTTTTATATATTACTGTTCGTTTCTTCGCTCCATTTGTTAACTCGAGCGGGGTCATCAATTTAAGGTTGTGGCCTTCCTTTTCTAATAGCTTGCCACATTCTTTCAGCTTTTTCGGCTCAATTTTAACTTCTGGAACCTCCAGAGCTTCTACTTCAATTCCTCTGCCAGTTGCAGCCGCATAACTGTGGCTCTTCGCTGGTTCATTCTCCATTACACTTCTTTTTGCCAGTTCTCCCATAAATGGGAAGAGAAAACACAATTCAACAAAAACTCGTTAGTACTAACAGCAATTTCAACAAGGAACAAAACATGGTACACCCATGAGGTGAGACCTTTAACAATTACAACAATATCGCTACTTACTTCAACGTAAAAAACACACTACCACAACCAAAAAAATGCCTCGCTGACTGACACTACTTACTGAGTATGTCCACTATCTATTAGTAGTGAACCAGCCCACTTCTCACCTGGGGTGTCCACCACAACACAGTGCATTTAACTAGTATTTTATTACTATATGAACAGGTCTGATATAGGTCTGGTTAACCCTTTAGCATTCAATCTGGCATTATCCTGCCTAAATATTTGACCTATTTTATGTTTAAACTAGCCAGATCCAATCTCTCACACTTGCCTTACAATGTCATTCTGAAAATAAACAATCACATCATTAAAATCTTGAAGCTGCAAAATAATGCCTGATTAATTCAAAACAATGTGAGTAAAAAGCATTTTTGGCACTCCATCGGTTACAACAATGAGGGTTCCAGTTGATCTGACCAATGGAACAGCCTGCTCATGAAATTAACATGCAAGTGGCTGAGCACTCCACAGGCACACATGCCCTTAAATATTGTTCTAGGGGAGATATAGCGTGATACAGAATGTGACGTGACCAACCTTTTGAAATACAGGTACCTCTCATTTTTGCCAGCTGAGTGGATTGGAGCAATGTGAAATAAAATCTCTTGCCGAAGGACATAACATGCTGCTGGGAATTGAATGCATGACCTTACAAATGTTAGCCAATTACTGTTAACCACTAAGCCATGTGCCTTCACAGATAAGCATTACATCTGACAGAATAACCTGAATGATAAAGGGGAAGTTCATCTTACAGCCATATGGTTTTGGGTTCAGTCCTACAGCATAGCATCTTGGCAAGTATGTTTTCTACTATAGCTCTGAGTTATAGTAGAAACTGAATAAAGTCTCTGTGTGTGTGTGTGTGTGTGTGTGTGAATGTTTATAATTCTGGATTTTACATTAAAAAATGTGCTGAACAGTGGACAGTGAAATTTGTTGACATTTCTCTGTCAACAAGTCATCTGGTTGTTCTGTGCTTTCAAAGACAAGTGGAATGGAAATTTCCTGAGTTAAAAAATAGGTAAGATTTAAGGACAGGAAGGGCATGCCACTATAAAAGAATGTCTCAGTCATATGCATTCATCTAACTCATGCTTGTATGAAAAAACAGATGTAAAAACAAAAGAACGAGCTTCTTACATTATTTACATTTAACAGATATTTGTCGTCATCCTGTTTGTTGTTAACACAACTTTTCAGCTGATATACCCTCCAGCCTTCATCAGGTGTCTTGGAGAAATTTCAAGCCTGGGTTCTCATACAGGTATTTTTCGATGTTATTATTATTCAGGTCACTGCTTGGAATTGAACTTGGAATCTTGGGTTAGTAGCCCGCGCTCTTAACCACTACGCCATATGCCTGTGGGCAATTATGGAGTGAATTTTAGGGCTTATAAATCTAATATTTTCCTATTCTTCCTTAATACCGGTTCCCATATGCTATTCATATCTGCATTCGGTCTGCTTAGGAGGTTGTTGTGTCCTAGCATATGTGCTGCTTCTTTGAGTTTTGGTTAAGAGCATGAGCTACTAACCCCAAGATTCCGAGTTCGATTCCAGGCAGTGACCTGAATAATAATAATAATAATGATAATGATGATAATAATATCGAAAAATACCTTAGGAATGAGAACCCAGGTTTGAAATTTCCCCAAGACACCCGATGAAGGCTGGAGGGTATATCAGCCGAAACGTTGTGTTAACAACAAACAAGATGAGGACAAATATCCATCAAATGTAAATAATGTACATAATTCCTCATCTCATGAATATAGAACTGAATGAGCTTCTCATCAGGATTATGGATGGCAGTATTTAGTCATTATGTTTTATTACAGTTGACTTAGTCAATCGTCTTCTTAGACTTGATAAAATAAATACCAGCCATATATTGGAGCAAATATAATTGACTGTAACTCGCTATCTATATAATATTTGTGTCCTTCTGCCAATATTAAATATCTGTATTTTCTCTTTTCTCTTTTACTTGTTTCAGTCATTTGACTGCGGCCATGCTGGAGCACCGCCTTTAATCGAGCAACTCGACCCCGGGACTTATTCTTTGTAAGCCCAGTACTTATTCTATCGGTCTCTTTTTTACCGAACCGCTAAGTGACGGGGACGTAAACACACCAGCATCGGTTGTCAAGCAATGCTAGGGGGACAAACACAGACACACAAACACACACACTTATATATATATATACATATATACGACAGGCTTCTTTCAGTTTCCGTCTACCAAATCCACTCACAAGGCATTGGTTGGCCCGGGGCTATAGCAGAAGACACTTGCCCAAGATGCCACGCAGTGGGACTGAACCCGGAACCATGTGGTTGGTTAGCAAGCTACTTACCACACAGCCACTCCTGCGCCTTTTTAGACTTGATAAAATAAATTTTTACTGACTATTCTCTCATAAAGACAAAAGTTAAAAAGTAATTTGTAATTCCGGCATAATTTGATCTCAGAACACTGAGATCAAATCTACTACTGTTATTGAAAATATGAATGTGTAATATTTATTTTGTTCTTGTTTTGCAGTCTATACATGGTTTAGTTAAGCAGAAAAAACAACCAGAGGAAGCCAGTACCACTGTTTATGCTAGAGCCATATCAGAACATTCTGCAACAAGGTTAGATCTGAATTTTTGTGTTTTATTTTATATTTTCCCAATTGTTTTTTAATGTTTTGGTGTTTAGCTTCTTTCTTTTTTTTTTTGTATTTTTCTTAATATTCTTTGTCCTGGTGCTGGTGTCACATAAAATGCACTGGTGATGATGCCATGTAAAAAAGCACTAGTGATGGTGCCACATACAAAGCATTGTTGATTGTGCTATGTAAAAAGCACTTGTGATGGTGCCATGTAAATAGCATTGGTGATGGTATGTGAAAAGTACCTAGTACACGCTGTAAAGTGGTTAACATTAAGAAGGGCATCCAATTGTAGAAACCAAGCCAAAACAGATTATGGAACCTGGTGCAGTCTCTGGCCTTGCCAGCTCCTGTCCAGCTGTCCAACCCATGCCAGCATGGAAAACAAATGTAAAATGAAGATGATGATGATTTTCATGTTTCTTTTATTCTTCCATCTCTTTCATTCTTTTTCTGGGCGTAACCAGCCCACTTGTACGTAACCTTTTCCTTCTTTGGTCACTAAAACTCTGCTTGCGAAGACCTGCTGGGGCAAGTGAAATCAAATCAAATCAAATCAATCAAAAGCAAAATCAAAATCAAATTCGATGACTGGCGTCCATGCTGGCAGGGTGCAAAGAGCACCATACGAGCGTGATCATTGGCGGAGCGGCTAACCGGCTTCCGTGCCAGTGGCATTTAAAGGGCACCATTCAAGCATGATCATTACCTATTTCTTTATTACCCACAAGGGGCTAAACACAGAGGGGACAAACAAGGACAGACATAGGTATTAAGTCGATTACATCGACCCCAGTGCGTAACTGGTACTTAATTTATCGACCCCGAAAGGATGAAAGGCAAAGTCGACCTCGGCGGAATTTGAACTCACAACGTAACGCAGACGAAATACCGCTAAGCATTTCGCCCGGCGTGCTAACGTTTCTGCCAGCTCGCCGCATGATCATTACCAGCATCGCCTTACTGGCACTTATGCCCGTGCTAGTAGGGTGCCAAGAGCACCATCCAAGCGTGATCGTTGCCAGAGCAGCCAACTGGCTTCCATGCCAGTGGCACATAAAAGGGCACCATTCGAGCGTGATCATTACCAATGTCGCCTTACTGGCACCTGTACTGGTGGCATGTGTAAAAGGATTTGAGCAAGGTCGTTGCCAGTACCGCCTGACTGGCCCCCGTGCCGGTGGCATGTAAAAAGCACCCACTACACTCTCGGAGTAGTTGACGTTAGGAAGGGCATCCAGCTGTAGAAACTCTGCCAAATCAAGATTGGAGACCGGTGCAACCAACTGGTTCGCCAGCCCGCAGTCAAAATCGTCCAACCCATGCTAGCATGGAAAGTGGATGTTAAACGATGATGATGATGAATATTTGTATTTTAGGGATACAATCTGCTAACCATATTTGAACCCAAGTGTAGGGTACTTGAAATCAAGTAATCACCCTCTTTCATCACACTCAACAGAACAGATGTTGTTATCAACAACTGAATAGATGCTATAATGAAGAACATTGTAAATGAATTGTCAGTAGTTGCTAATATCATTTAGTAGTTTTTAAATGTCAGTAGTTGCTAATGCTGTCATTGTCAGACTTTTCAAATACCACACAATGACTACGTAATTGCTAATTGTCAGTTGTTGCTAATACCATTAAGTAGTTATAGATATATATATAGTAAACAATCAAAATGCAGAGTTGCAACTGACCTTCATTGTCTCTTACTGCAAGTTAGAACTCTTAACAAATCTGGTCTATATCCAACTCTACATTGTGTGAGTGCCAAAGATTCTTAATCACATGTTGAGTAACTGCTGCTCCACATAGAGTGGATCTACCTAATGGCTGAATCAGTTTTGAAAATTGACCCAGCTTCTTTCTTTAGCTGGGAAGGGCAGATAGTTTTCCTCTGACTACTAGCTGATCTATAATTCTTTTACTTCATTCATTGGACTGCAGCTATGCTGGGGCATTGTCTTGAAGGGTTGATTAAGAAAGTCCCAGTACTTATTTTAACTTTGGTACTTATTCTTTCTGTCCCTTGTTGCCAAACCATTAAGTTACAGGGATGTAAACAAACCAACAGTGGTTGTTAAGCAGTAAGAGACAAATGCACACACATACATGACTGGTTTTTGTCTACTGAATTCTCTCTCAAGACATAGGGTCTGTCTGGGACTGTAGTCAAAGACACCTTAAGTACCATGCCATAGGACTGAACGTCAAAATATGTAGTTACCAAATTGACTTCCTAACCACACAGACATGTCTATGTCTATGGTAAAGACATGTCTGTGTTAAATTGGTTTAAGGTTTAAGGATGAGAATCTTTCTCTCTGGTCAAGTTCATACCAAATTCTTCAAATATTACCTCTGGAAGAGGGAGGTGAAGGGAAAGAGAGAGAGATGTTACCTTCCAGTATCATCATCATCATCATCATCATCATTTAACGTTCACTTTCCATGCTAGCATGGGTTGGACGATTTGAATGAGGACTGGCGAACCAGATGGCTGCGCCAGGCTCCAATCTGATCTGGCAGAGTTTCTACAGTTGGATGCCCTTCCTAATGCCAGCCACTCCAAGAGTGTAGTGGGTGCTTTTACATGCCACAGGCACAAGGGCCAGTCTGGCGGTTCTGGCAACGGCCATGCTCGAAATGGTATTTTTTACGTGTCACCTGCACAGGAGTCAGTCCAGCAGCACTGGCAACGACCTCGCTCCAATGTTTTGAGAGACTAATAAGGCTGAATGGGTTTACTCTGATTATTCATTTGTAAATCTCTAATTGTAGGGGGAACATTTGGAAGGGGTAGACTCAAGAAGACGTTGAACAAAGTAGTGAGAAAGGAATTTTAGACACTGGGCCTCACAAAAGAGATGACAAGGGACTGAAACACCTGGCATTTTGCTGTGCTTGAGAAGACATGTGAAGCTAAGTAAAACCATGGCCATCCATACATACAGGAATGTTGTTTATGTCCTCTCAGCTGAGAGGCCCTTCCCCTTGGGGCTTGCAAATGCTGGTGTCACATGAAAAGCACTCATGCTGTGCTACATAGAAGTGCCTGTGTCACACAAAAGTGCCTGTACTAATTCCACATAAGAAGCACCCAGTACACTCTGTGAAGTGCTTGGCATTAGGAAGGGTATCCAACCACAGAAGCCATGCCAAAATAGACAATTAGAACCTGAACAGCTCTCCAGCTGGTCTGCTCTGGTCAAACCATCCAACCCATGCCAGCATGGAAAGCGGGTATTAAATGAGGATGAAGCAAATTAAGATGCCAGGAGAGGGCACATGTAATGTCTTTGATAGAGTAATTGATGATTTTCAGTTCCTTTGATTGTCCTTAGGTAATGGTTTTATTCTCTGAACAGTTTTATTATATGAAAGTATATCTAGTACACAATATATATATACTTTCATTTTCATTTCTCATTCAGTATCTATGTAAACTTCCACCAAACTTTTTGTAACTTGTCTAATTGATGTCTCCTCATCTGTTGATCTAGTGAGAAATCAAAGAATTTATTATTATCATCATCATCATCATCATCATTATTATTATAGATGTCGCACAGTATACAATATCATGAGGTTTTTGATTGAAGATATTGTGTTGTCTGTCAAATCACAATAAGGACCTCAGACGGACAGTACTTTACGCAATATGCATGCAGTTCCAAGTAATGCTGACTTTTGCAATACATCTATATTGTAGGGTATCTCTAAGGTTTCAGATGATTTTTCAGATTGGGTGGTATTGAATCCAAGGCTCCGATGACAGTAGGGATAACCTTTATGTTTGACTCTCGTAGTTGCCACATCTTAGTGATCTTAATTCTCAGGTCTTCATATTCATCAGACTTTTCTCTTTCTTTCATGATCTCCTGGCACTGCTACATTGATTAGGCACTCTTGTTTGTCCCTCCTAAAGGTTACTATATCCGGCCTTCAGTGCTCTAACACTTTGTCTGTCTGGAAATCAAATTCCCAGAGGATTTTTGCCCCCCCCCCTTTTGTCCTTTACCTTTTCTGGTCTCATATCCATACTTATGGCATAGTATCCAGTGGAGGTTTTGGGCTACTTTGTTATGTGTATGCTTGTATTCTTTTTGCGCAAGACTTTCACAAGCACTAACAATGTTAGCATTGATGAAATAAAGTACCAGTCAAGTACTTTGTGTGTGTGTGGTCAATATAACTGACTTGACCCCCTTCCCTTAGAATTGAAACAAGGTTTGGTGGAAGATTTTAATTAAAAACTTATGAAAACAAGACATTTGCACTCAGAGCTAGAGTCAGCTTCAGCCGGGTTGGTAATGAAAGGGTTAATATTTCTTAACTACCAAACTAGTATCATTAATATTTTTTATTGAAAAAATGTAGCCTGATGATGTACATGATTGTATTGAAATCTTGCATAACCCGTTCTTAACAAAATTTAATGTACAATGACCTGGCCTATTATGCTAAGTTAGAAAGTTCTGTAGTTCTAGTTGAAACTTGAGTCAAAACAAGAGTAACTGTGCATTTGAAATTGGTGGTTTTGTATAACAACCCCACAACATTTCTGATTACACATATTACCGGTTCTTCAAATTTTAGATATTTTTAAATATGTTGTCATTGTCAATTTCTTTTTAGTGTAATTACATGCAAAGAGCTCTTAGCTATGTCAAGTGGAACACAAAAATGTGCTGTTGAATACTATTGTGAATGCATTCCTACCTTATGAGTTTGAAACCTATGTATCTTTTATATAATAACACTCTTTCAAATGAAACTTTAAATCCTTCAAGGGTGCTTAGTAATTTACACTGAAAGCATCCAAATATAAAGCTAATAAAACTGTTTAAAAAAATTGGGAACTAATTATGAGCTGCAACCTAATTTAGATATTTTGTAAAAATTATTGCAAGAATTGATTATAATTATACAGTTAATTTAATCATTTGGCTGTCATTAGAGCATTTGATAGAATATGTGGTCATATTCGTTCCATCTCTCTTTGCTCTAGGTTCAAATCCTACCACAGATAGCTTTGTCTTTTTGGTGATGATAAATAAAATGTCAGCCTGGTACTGGTACAGTCCTCCCTCCCTCTCTTCTCCCACTTGTCACATCCTGAATGTTCTGCTGGGTCAAGAGTGGGAGAGATAGTGTCTGTGTATGTTTAAACAGTTAGTGAAATGTTTGTACAGGCTACTAAGTCATCTTCGATTGTGACAGCCATATCAGTTATACAATTATTGAGGAGGTCATTGAGTCTGTATTAGAAACTTATGTTACTGTAAGTTGATTATTAAACAATATTGAAAGCATTTACTGAAAAAATTGGAAATTTTTCTAGCAAATTTACTTGAAAAAAAAAAAATTTTCCTGCTTGAATGAGCTGGCATAAATTTGTTCTTCATTGAAAAAAATGTCCCCTGAAATATATTGTAGACATTTATTATCATTAAAATCTAACACAAACAAAAGATTCTCTAATTTATTTTGCTTTGTATAAACCCATGGATGATCTGGGATTGCCAATTTAGCATATTTTATGCTAGATCTAGCATTTTTTCTTCAGCATTTAGAAAATTTTTGAATCTAGCATTTAGCAGGGAAAATAGCAGGTTTAAATTTTTTCTCTGATCATGACATTTCCACAATAGTTACCCTTTTTTCTCCTTTTCTACTTTTGTTAATGTATCTTATAGCCAAATTTTAGTACTCTCGGCTTTTGTTGAATTTTTCTTTCACTTTCTTGAAACTTTAAATGAACATTTATCAAAAGGAAGTTTATCAAGTTATGAACTTTTCCAGTCCCCTCCCCCCACCGGCTTCGATACATCATCATCATCATTGTTCGACCGTGGTCATGACAATGGAATTTACCATGCTATGCCAGACTTTACGGTCCATCATTCCGGAGGTCCTGTTGCTGGATGCCTGTATCCCTGGAGATTACATCAGGGTAGGAGAGTGTGCGCCCTCTGGTATTGCGAGTAGATAGCTTCCAGAGGAGAAGAGTAGAAATTGCCTCGTTTTCAGCTCTACAACAATGTCCAGCAAACTGGACTCTCCTACCTTTCACAAGAGATGACACAGGTGGTAGTTTCCTATATATTTGCATTTTGGTTGGATGACGCTTCCACGAGAGATTTTGAGCTCTCATAAGGCTTGGATAGAGAGTGGTGCTGGTGGGGGAGTGGGGAGAAGATAACTCGTGTCAGCACCTGAACTCACTACACAATAATGTAAATATGTTGCAAACAATGAAAGCATGGAAATTCATCCTAAAAATGCTTTATTCTGTAGTGATGAGTTTTTATCATGACAGGTTGACTGATTTACTACCAGTTTGACTGTTTTAAAATAGGCCTTTGTTTTTTCATGCTTGCTTTGGATTATACGGCTTGTATAGAAGTGTGTGTGTGTGTGTGGTGGTGGGGGGGGGGGGGCAGAGTCTCCCACTTAATATTTCTACTTACTTTTTTTTTCAAGTATTGTAGTTATATTTGTGGTTTTACCAATAGATATTAAACGTAAGATTGGAAGCGAAATATGATGTTTCCCAGGTTTATATCAGGACAGAGTTTTAGGATTTCTGCAAATTTTACTTTTCCATTTATAAGTTGACTACCCTGCATCCTGAATCAGTATTCTTCACCTCAAGAATTTGTAAGCAGCAAACATAAGAATTGTTAATGACGAAAGAAAGAACTGTTAGCAGCAAACTGATAAATTGTATTTTCAATTTTATATTTTTATTAATCATTCAATTTATTTTCTTGCTTTCCACTACATTATAATGAGCAAAGAAAAAACAAAGTTGTACCAGCAAAAATTCCAAAAGGAATGGCTTAAGATGCCAGCGTTTACAAAGTGGTTGTGTGAAGTACCTAGTAACCAATCTAAAGCACATTGCAGATATTCATCATCATCATCATCATCATCATTTAGCGTCCGTTTTTCATGCTAGCATGGGTTGGACAGTTCAACTGGGGTCTGTGAAGCTGGTAGGCTTCATCAGGCCCAGTCAGATCTGGCAGTGTTTCTACGGCTGGATGCCCTTCCTAACGCCAACCACTCTGTGAGTGTAGTGGGTGCTTTTTACGTGCCACCCACACAGGTGCCAGACAGAGCTGGCAAACAGCCACGAATGGATGGTGCTTTTATGTGTCACCGACACGGGGGCCAGACAGAGCTGGCAAACGGCCACTCGGATGGTTCGCTTAACCACAGCTGCAATTCCCACTGATTTTGGTCGACTTCAATTTTGGTTCTGCTTTCTGGTAGATGTAATATGTTGGCAAAATATTCTCTTTTAGTAAGTCACTGTGAAGCAAAGAAACATAAGGCGTCAACTCCACAGCAAATAATTCCTCTGACCAATTTTATTAAAACCAAAAAATGATAAGACATCTATGCTTGAAGCAAATTTAGCAATGTTTATTTGTTGCAACTTATCATTTAATGGCTGTGGTACACTTAATAGAGTTACGTAAGAATTATATGTCTTACAGTGATATTATGTCCAAAGTGAAGTTGCATTGTACAAAATGTGCAAATATTGTGAGAAATGTTCTAGCTCCATATTTTGATGGAGATTTGATTTCTGATATAGGAGATAGAAAATTTAGCTTGTTATTAGATGAATCCAATGATATATTGATAAACAAGTTGTTAGGGCTTAATAGTGACACTCACAAAAAAGTGGTACATACATATCTCAGTATGGTATCCTTAGAAACATGTGATGCAGATGCCATTGTAGATGCCTTAAAAATTGAATTAGTGAAAAAGAAATTAGATATAAAAAAAATACTGGCTATAGATACTGACAATGCTACAGTAATGATAGGAGTCAACAATGGTGTTTTCCAGAAATTAAAAGAAGTTCCATCATTACTTCTATTTAGATGTGTATGTCATTCTTTACATCTGGCAGTATCCCACACTTGTACTGAATGCTTGCCCATAAATTTAGAATTTTCAGTATCCAAAACCTATAAATGGTCCTCGCATTCTTCAACAAGACAAAGTACCTACAAACAACTTTAGCTTGCTATCAATGATAAAGAGCCTTTGAAGATTGTGAATTCTTGCACAACTAGGTGGCTGTCAATAGAACCAGCAGTAAATAGAATTTTAAGCCTATGGTTTGAATTGCAAACTCACTTCCAAACTACAATTACATAAGAAAAATGCTTTACAGCACAAACATTACATGAAATGTTTTGTGATTCTAGGAATGAACTTTACCTTTTATTTTTGCATCCAATTTCAAAACATGTTCAGGAAGTGAATAAACTGTTTGAATCAAACACTGTCCACAAAACAAAATTACTTGAAGATCTTTCAAATTTGATCAAATCTGTTGCCAATATGATAGTGTTGCCAACATGTACAATTGATCTGGATGCTTCTTTTGAAAAATTTCTGGATCCTAAACCAAATTTAGGCTACAGGTTCGAGAGAAAGATAGCAGAAATGATTATCAAGAAGACTGTAACAGCCACAGAAGAAAATAATATTTGCAAAAGAGCACTACAATTTTTACTCTGCCTTTATAAAGAGCTCAAACACCGTTTGCCAGAAAATAATATACTGAGGAATATCAAATGTTTTTCAGTAGAGAATATTTTGCAGCATTTCAAAGAGCCAATTTTACCTGTCTTAGAAGCAATGCATTTAAATGAAAAAAAAATTGCTTTAATTGAAATTCAGTTTAATAGCATTTGTTTAGTTAAATGGACAAATACGTCTAATACTGAGGCATTCTGGCTGAAAGTCTTGAAATATAAAGATGCTTCTAGAGGAATCCTTTTAGAGATGTTGCAAATTTTGCCATTAATCTATTGACATTGCCAAACTCAAATGCAGAAGTTGAATGGTTTTTCAGTAGTATATGTGTAATCAAATCAAAATTAAAAAAACAAAATGCATTTTCCCATGCTTAGATCAATACTGTCAACCTCGGCAGAATTAGAACTCAGAACATAAAGATAGATAAAATGCTGCAAAGCGTTTCACCCAGGGTACTAATAATTCTGCCAGCTTGCTATCTTAATAATAATAATTTCCCTTACTGGTCCAACATTAAGGTCCCAAGATATTAGGGGATAGTACAAGGGGGGGGAGCAATATAATGGTGGTATATATATATACACAGAAAATATGGGGCATGAACAAAATGTAAAACAATAAAATGTCAACAAAAAAACAGTCTCCAGTAGGTGTGGGTTACTATGTAGGATAATTCAGCAGAAACACCTTTACAAGCCAACAGTTGTTCTATGTGTTGACCACCTGTTCGTATTAGAGCTCCTGGCATGAATACCAAGCAGTACAGCACGTCATTTCCAAATTTCTGGCAGATGGTGCCCAACTGACCCTACTATACTGTGTAGTTGACAAAATCAATAACAATGCACATGTGTGAAATATAAAATGGCGACTATTTACCCATCACACCCTGTACATGCATACATATACATATATATATTTTTGGTAGAAATGACTAATTGTCCCTCTTAGCATTTGGCATGTATGTATAATGCCTTCTGGCATGTATGTATAATGCCCTCTATATATAAATTATATATATATATATATATGTCATCATCTTCATCCATGCTAGCATAGGTTGGATGGTTTGACAGGAGCTAGCAAGCCAGAAGACTGCACCAGTCTTCACTGTCTATTTTGGCATGATTTCTTATGTCCTGGATGCTCTTCCTAACACCAGTCATCTTACAGAGTGGCCAGTACTTTTTACCTAGCTCCAGCACTGGTGAGGTCTGTTTTGGAACAGTTTTTACAGCTGGATTCCCTTCCAAATGCCAACCACTTTACAGTGTGAACTGGATACTTTTTAATACATATAATAAAATAAATAAATGCGCCCTTTTTTTAAAGCCTAGCCAGGCTCATGGGCCCGGTTTCCTGGTTTCTATGGCGTATGTGTTCACCAGCTGGACGGGACGCCAGTCCATCGCAGCGTTACTCATTTTTGCCAGCTGAGTGGACTGGAGCAACGTGAAATGAAGTGTTTTGCCCAAGAACACAGCGCGTCGCCCTGTCCAGGAATCAAAACCACAATCTTACGATCATGGTGCTGACACCCTAACCACTAAGCCACGTGCTTCCACTTTTTGAAAAAACATATATTTAATATATATTTTAAAATCTTCAATAAAAGTTGTAATAAATATATATATATATATTAGCTACAGTGACAGTGTTAATACTGAGAGGTGATATTTATCCCCACTTAAATGTGGATGTTCTGTTAGAACAAACTATACTGTGGTAGTTACCATGAGAGAAACTCTCATATTGGCTTTTTGGTGCAAAATGCAATCTTATTTATATCACAAGGAAGGAAATAATTTTTGAAATTGATTTTATATCACTAGTGGGAAAATAAATATTAATTGATATATTATTTATTTTTATTTGGTAAGTATGCTAAATGAAGATAATAGGACCATTGTATCACAAGAAAATTAAGTTTGATAAGGAAAATTTGATTTAGATTTAGATTTAATATACAAAAATACAGAGAATACTCATCAAAACGTTTATGATAAAATTGCTGCTAATTAGTGTTGTCGTTGTTATCGTTGCTATATTTGTTTAAAGAAAACATCATCATCACCGTCGTTGTCATCATCGTTGTTGTTGTTGTTACTGTTGTTGCTGCTGCAAGCTGGCAGAAATGTGAGTTGGACAAAATGCTTAGTGACATTTCTCCCAGGTCTTTACATTCTGAGTTCAAGTTCCATCATGCTTGATTTTTGTCTTTCATCCTTTCATGGTCAATAAAATAAGGTATATCGATCAAATTCTAGGATTGATGTAATCAACAAACTCCCTTACCTGAAATTGCCAGCTTTCTGCCGAAACTTGAAAGAATCATTATGAGTAGAATGTCCAAACAATTACTTTGTAGTATTTGATCATGTGACTTCACATTTCTTGTCTAAATTATATCAGTTTTTGTTTGTTTTTTTTTTCTTTTGTTTTTCATCTTATCAGTGATTATGAATTAGGTCCCAGTCAAAGATGACAACTCAACTTAAAATATATAGCCTTGTGTTTACAAGTATAAAGTACATCAACACCCAGCATTCACATTGTTAAGAAAATTGACACCCATTAATAACACTTTGTCGATATATTTATGCTACATGAAACATAAATGTATGGTCGAAATCCAGTGTAATAATTGCTTCTAATGTAGGCACATGGCCTGACATTTTGAGAGCAGGAAGTTGATCAGTGTTATTGACCCCTGTACGTGATTGATATTTTTATCTTATCAACTCTCGAGGGATGACAAACAAGCGAGGTTGACCTCGGCAGGATTTACACTCAGAATATAACGAGCCAAAACGAATACAGCAAGGCATTTTGTCCAACATGTTAACAATTCGCTGAAATTTTATGGTAGCAGGCCAGTTGATTTCATCTTCATTATCAACAATACTTAATTGGTACTTATTTCATTGATCCCAGAAAAATGACACCACCAAGCTGACCTCAGTGGAATTTGAACTCACAACACAAAGCTAGAAGAAATAGCACTAACATTTTGTCTAGCATGTTAACGATTCTGCCAGCTTGCCAACTCTGAGTTCAGTAATTATAATGGCTAATTCAAAAATGTTTTCTTCCAGTATGTCTAATTTTGCAACTACCAGTGTCGAAGCTGAAGTTGGGGCCGAGGGACCTGATGGCAAAATGTCTCCCGTCAGACGTACCTTCTGTTTGATTGCAACATTTGACATCATCTTTACAGTTGTCATTTGGATAATATACACTCAGGTATGTTCCTATTTCATATTTTTATATTTAAAAACTATGACTTATCACTGTTATTTATGTTTCATGTATGTGTGTGTGTTGTATATATGTACGAGTATATATATATATATGTGTGTGTGTGTGTATACAGGTGATATATACATGTGTGTGTGTGTGTGTGTGTATATATATACATATGTGTGTGTGTGTATATATATAAGGCGGCGAGCTGGCAGAAACGTTAGCACGCCGGGCGACCTGCGTAGCCGTATTTCGTCTGTCGTTACGTTCCGAGTTCAAATTCCGCCGAGGTCGACTTTGCCTTTCATCCTTTCGGGGTCGATAAATTAAGTACCAGTTACGCACTGGGGTCGATATAATCGACTTAATCCCTTTGTCTGTCCTTGTTTGTCCCCTCCATGTTTAGCCCCTTGTGGGTAGTAAAGAAATATATATATATATACACACACACATATACACTTATATATGTTCTTCCGCCCCTTTAATTTTCTTTATAGTTTTTACTCTGTGTAAGTTGAACCTGTTACTATTAATATCTATATATTTATACTTAAAAATTCCTCATCTGAAAGTCTCCACCTTTTGCTTTCTCACATTTTGCAAATATATATATATATATATATATCAGAAATATTAAATTTCTAAATATCTCATAGAGATATGTATGGTGGTGGAGTGATAGAGTGGTTGTATATTGTCAACTTAACGTGACAGTCCTGTAAGGGAATTACACCACTGCTGTTTAGCCCTAGGAAGCATCAATATGTCAAGGCTGACAGGAAGCGTCGATGCTTCCTAGGGCTAAACAGCGGTGGTGTAATTCCCTTACAGGACTGTCACGTTAAGTTGACAGTATACAACCACTCTCTCTCTCTCTCTCTCTCTCTCTCTATATATATATATATATATATAATATATATATATATATATCAGAAATATTAAATTTCTAAATATCTCATAGAGATATGTATGGTGGTGGAGTGATAGAGTGGTTGTATATTGTCAACTTAACGTGACAGTCCTGTAAGGGAATTACACCACTGCTGTTTAGCCCTAGGAAGCATCAATATGTCAAGGCTGACAGGAAGCGTCGATGCTTCCTAGGGCTAAACAGCGGTGGTGTAATTCCCTTACAGGACTGTCACGTTAAGTTGACAGTATACAACCACTCTCTCTCTCTCTCTCTCTCTCTCTCTCTCTACATATATATATATATATATAAAATGGAAAACAAAACAATAAATTGAACAATTATAAATTCAATTCTGGGTGTTAAAATTGAGCTATATTTCTTGGCTGTAAATTGTTGTGGCTGTGTGGTAAGTAGCATGCTTACCACCCACATGGTTCTAGGTTCAATCCCACTGTGTGGCACCTTGGGCAAGTGTCTTCTACTATAGCCTCAGACTGACCAACTGAAAGAAGCCCGCCGTATATATGTGTGTCTGTGTGTTTCTGTGTCTGTGTTTGTTCCCCCCAACATCACTTGACAGTCGATACTGGTGTGTTTGCGTCCCTGTAACTTTGCAGTTCGGCAAAAGAGACCAATAAAATAAGTACTAGGCTTACAAAGAATAAGTCCTGGGGCCAATTTGTTCGACTAAAGGCAGTGCTCCAGCATGGCCACAGCCAAATGACTGAAACAAGTAAAAGAGAGTATATATATATATATATATATAAAGGGAAAGTTTACGAAAATAAACAAAAGACAAAGGCAGGTGGAGTACAAACAAACAAATGTATTAGTATAGCGCTCAGGAATAGAAAAAGTCTTTTATGTTTCGAGCCTACGCTCTTCTACAGAAAGATACACAGAAAAAAACAAGGAGAGAAAAAAAATGTGTTGTAGTAGCTAACGATCTATCATGGCGTCTAATTTCAGACAGAATGGTCAGGCAGGAGAGGGGAAGTAGGGGAGATAACAAGGTCAAGATGACCTCCAATACAAAGGAGCCCCCAACACAAAGGTGCATGTGTGTATAAGAGTATGCATGTGTAGGTGTAAAGATGTAGGGATGGGTGTGTGGGTGGTGTGTTGTGATGTGATGTGTAATGTTGGTGGGGAGGTGGGGGAGGTGAGAGTGGGGAAAGCACAGGTGGGGTGTGGGTTCGGCTGGGGGTTAGGGTAGAGTGGGGTTGTGGGTAGGTAGAGGTGAGGTATGTGTGGGATAGGGGTGATGTATGTGGGGGAGGGTGGGGTGGGAAGGTGGAGTAGGGGTGGGTGGATGGGTTTATGGGGGAGGGGTGTTGTGGGTATGTGAGGAGAGAAGAGAGGGGGAGGAGGAGGGAGGGGGAGAGAAGGAGAGTGAGAGAGCAGAGAGAAAGAAAGAAGGGAGAAGAGAGTAGGGGAAAAGAGGGAAGAAGGGGAAAGAGAGTAGGAGTGAAAAGATGTAGGAGGGAAGAGAAGTAGGTGTCTGGGAGGAGGTTAGATGAAAAGGGGAGGAGAGTTGAGCCCAATGGCGTAAAAGAGTGAAGAGAGAAGATTAATCCCTGTTCACGGCACAGGCGGGAGTCTGGATGGCCTCTGTGCAAGGACAATCCGAACACAGACAGGTGTTGCAAGGAGTGACCGGTGGAGCAGAAATGGCGTGAGACTGGGATGTCATTGCCGAGGCGGATGTCTCGCAGGTGTTCCGCGAACCGGTCAGCCAAGCGGCGTCCCGTTTGTCTGATGTACAGGGAATGGCAGAAAGAGCAGGAAATGCAATAGATGATATTGCTGAAGGTGCAGGTGAAGGAGTTGATGATGCGATAGGGTCAACGATGGGTGCCGGTGAGGAGGGTGGTGTTGGAGAGGTATGGGCAAGTGCGGCAGCGTGGGCGGGAGCAGGGGAACGAACCATGTTGGGAGGTAGAGTTGGGGAAGAAGCTGTGGACCAAGAGGTCTTGTAGGTTATGGGCTCGTTTGAAGGAGGGGAGGGGTCGGTTAGGAAAGATGTGTGAAGTGGACAGGTCGGACTGGAGATGCCGGAAAGCTTGAAGAATGGTGCGTTGGAGAGGTAGGGTGGTGGGGTGGTAAGTGAGGGGAAAAGGGAGGCAGGAGACTGCAGGGCAGGTTCGGGGGGGGGAGAGAGCAGATGCACGGTCTATGGAACATGCTCTGGCAAGGGCGGTATGGATAGTGGTGAGGGGGTATCCACGTAGGATGAAGTGGCAAGCCATGAGTTGAGACTGAGTCTCAGAAACATGGTCGTCATTACAGAGCCTACATAGATGGAGGAATTGGGAATAGGGGATGGAAAGCTTGGTGTGTTTGGGGTGGGAGGAGGAGAAGTTTAGGTATGAGTGTGAGTCTATGTGTTTGTAGTGAATGAAGGTGGTAAGAGTGGAGTGATGAATGCTGACCGAAATGCCAAGAAAGGAGACAGAGGTGTTGGAGATAGTGCAGGTGAAGTGGAGGGCAGGATGGAAGGATTTAACGAAAGAGAGGAAGGAGTCTAGATGTATAAAGGGAAAATAAGTGAATAAAATATATAAGTAAAAATATATGTAGGATGTTACAGTTGCAGTTCCATTATCCAAGGAAAATGCTATGCAGAATGGGTAGAAATGCTTCTTGTCCTTGGTATGTAGATTCCGATAGTTTTTCCCTCTAGTTAACTCTCTCATATCGTCTCTGATGAAGGGATATCCCTGATGTCCCAGAAACAGCTGTAAGACTATCTTCCTTTTTATAAATGTCCTATAAATTCTACACAGCATTGGCTTTGTTGTCTCATTTTATTTAACATATACATGCTCACACAAGACCCGCATTAGACTCCTCACTCATATTGTTATTGAACCAAGAGTCTAACTACAGTCCTCCCATAGCACTTACATAGCCTTACCTGCCATCTTGGGTCTTCTTAATACCAATACTTTTCATATATATATATATATATATCGCCATGATAGATCGGTAGCCACTACACACATTTTTTTTCTCTCCTTGTTTTTTTCTGTGTCCCTTTCTGTAGAAGAGCGTAGGCTCGAAACGTAAAAGACTTTTTCAATTCCTGAGCGTTATACTAATGCATCTGTTTGTTTTCTACACCACCTGTTTTCGTCTTTTGTTTTTTCGTGGACTCTCTCTATATATATTATATATATACACACATACATACATACATACATACATACATACATACATACATACATACATACATACACACATATACACACAGACACACACATACAGGTGCTGGCATAGTTTCGGTTTCAATCCAACTGCATGGCAGCTTGGGTGAGTGTGTTCTACTATAGCCCAGGGCTATAGTAGGAGACATCTTGGTGTTAAAATTGACCTGTTTTTGGCTGTAAATTTTGGCCTGAAGAATCTGTCTTGTATGCTGGAAAATAAAGTATATCTTATAGATGCAAATTGGTCTATCTAATGTACTGGAGTCCTTAGCAATAGCAGTGGACAACCTGTATCTCCATAGATAGATAAAATGAGTACTCAGTTAATAATGAAACCAACACAAGACCGAAACTAATTTGACTTATAACATCTTAAAATTACCAGTAATTTAGTTAATATCTGTAAATTGCTATTTTCCTACTTTGGTTACTAATATGCCTACAATTCTAATTGAAGTTTTACTGTACTAGGGAAAACTACAAGGCCTATCATATAAACACGCCTGTTGCTATGGGGGTGCACTGAACATCACTGCCTCCAATGGTGCACTCTCAGATTTAGAAAATACAGTTTACAAAAATCTTTCCCCAGTTCAAATTAGTGCCCACCCAGAATATTCTAAAGCACCCCAGGCAACAGAGTTTGGTGACAGGCCTGCATATAATATTTCAATTTTCTACTTAAACTCTATAAATTGACTCCCTTTTTAACTCTGTATCTGACACTTTGTATAATAAATGTATGATAAATTTTTATTTTTTCTCTCTTCTCTGTTTTAGATATTAAGTGCAAGTAAGACTGACTCGTATAAAAATGAAGTCTTAAACTATGATATTCATTATTCTATGTTTGATATAGTAGTGAGTATCTATATTTTAATCTTATTTATTTGTTTTTCTTTCTCTAATCTATGTGTGTATGTATGTATACTGATAGTCTTGAAAAATCAATGTGCATTGAAATTACAAAATATTAACCCATGACATATTTGTTCAAATATATGGCTACAGTGGCGAACTGGTGTTCGTGCCAGAGCAGCTAACTGGCATTCGTGCCAGTGGCACGTAAAAAGCACCATTCGAGCGTGATCATTACCAGTGTTTCCTTACTGGCACTTGTGCTGGTGTGCAGGTGGCACGTAAAAAAAAAACATGAATTTTTCGTGGCAGTTGCCAGTACCGCCTAACTGGCCCTCATGCCGGTGGCATGCAAAAGCACCCACTACGCTCTCGGAGTAGTTAGCGTTAGGAAGGGCATCCAGCTGTAGAAACTCTGCCAGATCAAGATTGGAGCCTGGTGCAGCCATCTGGTTTGCTAGCCCTCAGTCAAAATCGTCCAACCCATGCTAGGATGGAAAGCGAACGTTAAATGATGATGATGATATACAAAATTTGTGTGTGTGTAGTAAGAAGTTTGTTTTCCAACCACATGGTTTTGGGTTCAGCCAGTACAGAGTGGTTTGTCAACATTACCGTATATAGTAGGGCGATGAGCTGGCAGAAACATTAGCTTGCCATGTAAAATGTTTAGCAGCATTTTTGTCTGTCTTTTTACATTCTCAGTTCAAATTCCACCAAGGTCAACTTTGCCATTCATCTTTTTGAGGTTGATAAAATAAGCACCAGTGAAGAACTGGGATCAATCTAATCGATTATCCCCTCCCCCAAATTTCTGGCCTTGTGCCTATAGTAAAAAAGAATTATTATTATTATTTTTAGAGGGTGGCGAGCTGGCAGAATCATTAGCATGCTGGTTAAAATTCTTAGCAGCATTTCATCTGCCTTTATGTTCTCAGTTCAAATTCCGCCAAGGTCACTTTGCCTTTCGTCCATTCAGGGTCGATAAAATAAGTACCAGTTGAGCACCGGGGTTGATGCAGTCGATTTAACCCCTCCTCTAAACTTAATGATCTTGTGCCAAAATTTGAATCCAACATTACTATATATAGTTGTATAACAGTAGTACAGTATATAGTGGCAAGACAATTGTACAGTATTATAGTTCAGTAATTTCTAGTTTATTGTATAATTTAAAGTGGAAGCTGATAGACTCTGTGTCAAACGTACATTATTGTGTACACAATCTTCATCATCTTTTAATGTCCGTTGTCCATGCTGGCATGGGTTGGATGGTTTGACCAGGGCTGGTAAGCTGAGGCACTGCACCAGACTCCAGTCTGATTTGGCGTGGTTTCTATGGCTAGATGCCTTTCCTAATGCTATCTATTCCTAGAATGTAATGGGTGCTTTTATGTGCCACCGGTATGGGTGCCAGTTGTGTGACACCAGTATCCGCCACGACTATGATTTCACTTGGCTCAATGGATCTTCTTCTCAAGCACGGCATGTTGTCAAAGGTTTCGGTCATTTGTCATTGCCTCTGTGAGACCCAACAATAAATTTAATTTGTGAAATATATTGTATAGTGAAGTCTGTCTTGTCAAATGTATTGAGGCAAAATAACTGAAGGGAAAAAAAAAACATGCAAACATTTTTATATATTACTAGCAGTATTGCCCGGCTTGTGCGTTCTATGCACACACGAATTAAGCTAAACTTGGATGAAGTTCAATCAAAATTCAATTATTTTGGTTTTAAAATCAAGCATTTAATGCCCTCTATTTTTGCGCTTATGTGTTCCATTTCCTCAATAGGAAGTACGTAGAAGCGTTTCATAAATTTTTGTTGATCAAATAATTGCATTGTTGAATTATTCTTTTAGATCAGTATTTCTTAACGGGGATTTCAGGGGAGAGTTTCAGGGAGTCGCTGGCGATGTATCGTGATGATCAAAAATTCGGCCTGCTAAAATTTGGTTAAAGTGATTCAAACTGCAGACTCAACACAAAATGGTCACATTTAATTCAAAGCGTTAAAAATGTTATGAAAACAATTGGTATGTGTTCACAAAGTCCAAACAGTTAATACGAAAAAACCCTCCAGGCTACATCCCAAAAATTCATTTCTTTGCCGAATTTCTACAATGTTTACGGCGATTCGTTTTTATATCTTGATTTTTTATTTTTCATGCAATTTACGCATGCTTGCACGCGTGGTGAACACAGTTCACGTCAAACAGCTGACTGAGTAAAGTTCACTATTCAATGCATGGGATAAGGCCTAAACAAGCACATTATCGATTTTTGCACTTGTGAGATGAATTTCGGAACAGAAATAGCACAGTTCAATTTTCATTCGCCTAAACTTTAAGTGACCCATTTTTGGTGGTTCTACGATTTGTTGGCTAGGAGGAGATGTGCCGGGAAGTTAAACACACAGACACACACACAGATACACACAGACACACAAGTTGAGTTTTATATATATAGATTTTATTATTTTTTTAAGATTTGGGTTGGAGCTCATGATTGAAAGTAGCTGTTTTAGTATGTCTGTTTATTGGATAGTTAATTCTACATTCACAGCTTGGCCGGCTGGCTGGCAAGCTGGCTGGTTGGTTGGCCAGCCGGAGCGTAGAAGCCAAACAGCTTTGTGGAAACTTGGTTTTAATAAAGTAGTTTCATATCCAGTAAAATATTTCTTTCTTGTATATTTAACCCTTTAGCATTTAAACCAGCTATATCCGGCCCTATTTTATGTTCAAACTAGTCAGATCCAGCCTCTTACACCTACCTAACAATGTCATTCTAAAAGTACAGTCACATCATTAAAGTCTCAGAGGTATGAGATAATGAATGATAAATTAAAAACGATGTGAATGAATAAGTTTTACATTCGACAGAATAATCTGAATACTAAAGGATTAAAGCTAAAAACCAAAGAAAGAAGGTTAAAGCATCAACAGAACAGGCACAAAACTGCAATACAGGATGTAGTTGTACTAATGATTATCAAAGTGTGGTACATAGTAGAATGTTGCTGGTACATAGTAGAATGTTGTTCTTTGCAATTCAGTTAAATGCATGCATGTGTTCACATATATGCAAATACACATACTTCTGTTTGCTTACATGCATACATATACACATACACAGCTACACATAGAATTTTGTTTACCATTAACCTCTCTGTCTTTTCTCTCCAAATCAAGATGTCTGCTGCTGTACGCTTTGTGCTGCTGATTTTAGCATATGCATTATTCCGCATCCGACACTGGTGGATGGTTGCTGTAAGTTCAACTTTTTTTTTCTTTTTGATTTCTTCTTTTCTCTCTTTAACTGAGCATTTGACAAGAAGAAACTGAAAGATTAAGTGCCAAGCTTAAAATAGTAAGTGCTGTGGGCAATTTTTTCAACTAAACCCTTCAAGACAGTACCCCACCATGGCCACAGTTTAAAGTCTGAAACAAGTGAAAAAAATGTTTTTTGAATATTTCCAATATTCTCTGAGAACATGTTTGGCCATGGAGCAATATTACCCTTCTTAGAAAGAGGTAAGGATTGACAACAGGTAGGGCATCCAGCCATAGAAAATTTGCCTCAGTATATAAATAATGGCCCAGTGGTTAAGGCAGTGGACTCGCGGTTTCGATTCCCAGACCGGGCGTTGTGTGTGTTTATTGAGCGAAAACACCTAAAAGCTCCACGAGGCTCCGGCAGGGGGTGGTGATCCCTGCTGTACTCTTTCACCACTCTTTCTCCCACTTTCTTCTGTTGGCCTGCTCGCTTAGCCAGTGGGGTGGCGTCGTACGAAGGCTAAAACAATACGAACGCATTGTGACCAGCGATGTGTAGCAACATCTGATGGTCTGGTCAGTCACGTGATATAAATAATGTAAGGCTAAAGAAAAAAATTGTATAAGGAGATGACAATAAGTGACTTGACTGCCTTAACAGTTGTTTTGGGTCTGGATATGAGCTTTATGAATATAGGAAGAAAACTTTGGAACACTGTTGGAAACATAAGCAACCGGGTTTAGTTGGACACAAAGTAATTAGCGTTATTTATCTAACCCATACTTGTCATGAGAATTACTGTGAAATGTGTTTTGCATAGAATCTGTGGCATGAAAAAGCACCCAGTACACTGTGAAGTGGTAGTGCCAGTGCTACAAAAAAAGTACCCAGTACACTCTATACAGTGGTTGGCATTAGGAAGGGCATCCAGCCATAGAAACCATGCCAGAGATGACATTGGAGATCAACACGGCCCTGCAGCTTGCTGGCTCCCTCTCAAACCATCCAAACCATGTCAGTAGGGAAAGTGGACATTAAATGATAATAATGATGATGAGCTTTTATCACTTAATAAAAGGGAAGGGCATTGCCTATGAACTTCTAAAGGGCTGCTGACATGGGTGCTAGAGGAAAAGGGAAGTATTATCAAACTGGCAACATGGTCTGAATGGTTGAACTCCTCAACTAAAATAAGCCCCCAATGTCGAGGTGGTGGTAGGAATCTGAGTGATGGATTAAGTCTGTTGCTTAACCCTTTAGCATTCAGATTACGCTGTCAAATGTAAAGCCTGTTTAATTACATTGTTTAAAATTAATTGTACAGCATCTTGTAACTCTGAGATTTTGATGATGTCCCTGTTTATTTTTAGAATGACTTTGTAGGGTAGGTGTGAGAGGTCAGAGCTGGCTGGTTTGAGCATAAAACAGGAAGACAATTTTGGCCTGATATGGCTGGTTTAAACACTAAAGGGTTAAGTAGGCTATAGTGGGATTTGAACTCAAAATACAGAACCAGATCGAATGCTACTAGGCACCCTGTCCAATGTACTAATGATTCTGTCAGCCCGCCACTGTTGACCAGTATTTATTTTACCAATTCTGGAAGGATGAAAGACAATGTTGATCTTAGTGTGATTTAATCTCAGAATGCAAGGAATTAGAGTAAATGTTGAATCCACTAATGACCCACACTACACAATTAAATTTTACATCTAATGTCACTTCATACGACATACTCTGTGTTGCACACATCAAGCCATATCTGTTACACCTTATATTAAACCGTCATATATACAATTCACATGCTAACACAATTGTATGTGCTACATTAAGCCCTGTGTGTGCATCTTGTACTAAATCTCTATACAATTCACAAATTAACAGAGTTGTATTTTATTCCCAGTGAGATCATTAATTAACTGCTACATGTCACTACATGTTACATCAATCTCTACAGACCTCTTACGTTATGTCATATCAGTCCACACAGGCATCCCTTATATCTTGCTACATTAGCCTCTCACACCTAAGTTGCACCTTACTGCCCATAACATTACAGTCCATAGTTACATCTTACACACAGTGTTGGTTCTTATCAGTTTTATAAAATAAACTGTAATATATCTTCCTTTTTCAGATTGCAACTTTTCTGACGTGTACATTTCTTATTGCAAAATGTCTGGTGTTTGATGTAAGTATAACTTAATGCTAGATTTATTAGTGTGCTACACCTTTGTTTCTTTCTTCCTTTTTTCCTCCTCCTTCTACTTCTTTTTTTTTGCTCTTGCTGAGTCAAAAGAAAGGACCATACCCATCACGACCCTCAACGCAGCCCTTGCAGCTGGTGGGTGGAAGGAAGATGGTATTCTCAAACCAGAGACCAAACTCACTCAAATACTTGCAGCAGAGTGAACTCTGCTAAAGGTACCCAAGAAGCAGGGTCCAAGTGGGCAATGGATTATGTTTACTACACAAGTTGACAGGATTGAACTCAAACTGCAAAGAAATAGGACATGTACTATAAGACATCCTATTATCCAATGCTCTAATGTTTATGCTGACCACTGCTCTAGACATGTACTTTATCTTTTAACTTAGGAAGGAAAGGACAAAAGGCAAAGATAATCACCTTGGTAAAGCCAATTCATTCACTACTCTTAGGACTACCAATTCACAAATATTTCCCAAACATCTGAAGCAACAACCAGGGTGACTCCAAATCCTAATGGACTTCTCTTACCACGTCATGTTTCAACCTTGCATGACATGTAGTTTTCATTTTTTCCTCAAACTGACTGCGCTACATTAACAGTGCTACATCAGCATGGATTGCATCATTTGTGATGAATTACTTTTTTGATGACACAAATATACAATTATTATAAGTGCTGAGGACTGATGTGCTGGCAGTGTTAATTTTTGATATGATATACTGGCATGACTCTGTGGTTAAGAAATTCAGTTCACAACCAAATGGTTTGAGCTTCAGCCCCATGGCATGGATGTGAGTGAATTTGTTAGACAGAAACTGATCAGTGTCATTGCACAAAACTGTCAGCTCTTGAATCAATCTGTAACTTCTACCAATTTATAGTAAATACACACACACACACTAGGTTGGAAAGAAAGTCTTCTCACATTTCAAGATGGGTAAGAAACAAATGATGTTGATTTATTTAATCAAGATACTATTTCCCTTCATTATTCTGTAGGCACGGGCATGGCTGTGTGGTTAGGGAGCTTGCTTCCTAAGTACATGGTTTCGGGTTCAGTCCCACTGCGTGGCACTTTGGGTAGGTGTCTTCCGCTATAGCCCCGAGCCGACCGGAGCTTTGTGATTGAATTCGGTAGCTGGAAGTTACTGCCGTGTGTGTATGTGTGCGTATAGCTGCTCAGTGCCTCTCCGAAAGAGAGAGAGGGAGAGAGAGAGAGATTGATTACATAATGACATCTATCTGACAAATTGTTGATTTCCCTGGGCATAAATTTCCTCAGGTTTCAAAACAAAGAAACTATAAATAACATTGCAATGATCTGAAGAGATGATAGTCAGATGGAGCAAGGCCAAGAGAGTAAGGAGGCTTAGGTAAAAGCTTCCTTATTCAGCCCTTGATTTTTCCCTGAGTGACCTAATCAATATATGGTCTTGCCTTATTGTGTAAAAGCAACATCCCCATTACAATTGACTAACGATGTGTACTTTACTTGCATTGTTTGTGCATTGCTTCCAGTTGACAAAAATATTTCTCCACATTAAAAATTTCAGTTTGGTTTTACACTTCATAAAGGACAACATTCTTCATATCCTATCAAACACAGAAACAGGATTTTGTATCTCAGGGTTAATTTTGGTTTGGGGATGGACTCACCTTTTTCATTGGTTGTTATCCATTATTGTTTTTGATGGATATGATTACATAAAATCCAATTATCATCATTTGCAATGATTCTACCTGGGAAAAGTCTGATAGCAAGCCTACTCTTCCATGACCAGCAGAGGTCCCTGATTAAGCTAGGCAGTCAGATGATCAGATGATAAGGCACTTGTGCAGTTTGCTTTGGATTTTCCTCAACTAAGATTTTCAAAAGCACAGTATTATTAGAATTTGGACATTGTAATTGTCTGCAAGAGAAGAATTTCTCAAGCAAAACTGGCCAAACCATTGTTGGCGTGTCTGGACACTGGAAGCATCATTTCCATAGATAGAACAAATATTTCTTGCCACTTCTATTAGTGAATTCATACTGCATGCTGTGTCTGGTATAGGTGAATCCAAACACATTTTAAAAAGGTGAAATTGATGTAAATTTAGTCATTATGACATAAAGTAATCTGTCAAGAAAAAAAAAACATTAGAAAGTAAAGGCACAGGAGTGGCTGTGTGGTAAGTAGCTTGTTTACCAACCACATGGTTCCGGGTTCAGTCCCACTGCGTGGAACCTTGGGCAAGTGTCTTCTACTATAGCCTCGGGCCGACCAAAGCCTTGTGAGTGGATTTGGTAGACGGAAACTGAAAGAAGCCCGTCATATATATGTATATATATATATATATATATATATATATATATGCGTTTGTGTGTCTGTGTTTGTCCCCCTAGCATTGCTTGACAACCGATGCTGGTGTGTTTATGTCCCCGTTACTTAGCAGTTCGGCAAAAGAGACCGATAGAATAAGTACTGGGCTTACAAAAGAATAAGTCCCGGGGTCGATTTGCTCGATTAAAGGCGGTGCTCCAGCATGGCCACAGTCAAATGACTGAAACAAGAAAAAGAGTAACAGAGTAAAGAGTAAAAATACTTATTGTACTGTAAGTGTTGAAAAGTTACCTTTAAAGTGATCATGTTAAGAAATGTGACAGAACTTCCGCTCTAACCTAATGTGTGTGTGCATGCATGCACATTTGCAGGCATCGTTGTGTGGTTAAGAGGTTTGCTTCCCAACCACACAGTTCCAGTAGCAGTCCATTGCACCTGGTGCAATTTTCTTCCACTTAGCTCCAGTGTAACTAGAGCCTTATGAGTGGATTTGGTAGATAGATATGCTTGGCATTTCAACTTTCTACATCTCCCTTCACATTTCAGTTTTGTATATCACTCTAAATCATGGATGTTTTAATTTTAGACATAAAAAAAGTCAATACTTGTACTTCACTTGGTTTCAGTTAGGACTTTCCTATACCCAGTTCACCTCTCCCTAGTATTTGTCGCCTCTCTCTACAATCATTCTTACTATCAAGGCACTTTTATAGACCTTTGTCGTCTTTCTTTTTCTCTAGTACACTCCTGTCAATCAACTTTGACTGATAACTTTTGCATTTAGTCTACTGACTTCTGTATCTGTTACTTTTTTCCTTTTCTTTTGCAGATCCTTTATCCCCACCATTACCCACTTTCCTCCCACTCTCTTCTCACTCCTCCTTTTCACTACATCCACACTTGCCTTATCAACAGATGGCCTCTATCTTAAACATTAGTTTCTACTTCATTTCCTTCCATTCTAGTGTATATCTTAGACTTCCAATTCATTTTCTATTGATTGCTGACCAAGATTAGGCTACCTGCTTATACTTGTAGAGATTGTCTTCTCATACTCTCTAGAATGAATTTTCTGCATTTAGTGTTGAATATTTCTTCTCTTCAGGATAACCTAACACACCTTACTTTGTGCTTTTTATACAGAGTTTAGTATCTTTATATACATCACTGATTAAAGATCATTCTCTTATCTACGTAATCTACATAAAAAGTTCAACGAGACTAATAATACTCTATGTCAGCAAAAACTATCAAAGTTCACAAATTTAAACAAGTTTGTATGTGTTGTACGTGATGAGAACACAAGTTGTTATGTTTCATACAAAGCCTTTCTTCAGAGAAAGAGCAAAAGAGGGGGAGAGTTATTCTATTAAACAAGTGTCTAATAAACTGATATTATATATATATATATATATATTATATATATATATATATATATATTATATAATAATAATAATAATAATATAATATGAGGGAATATTATTCCAAACTTACAGGGAAAATTCAATTT
>NC_042999.1:35463804-35568804 GCF_006345805.1 Octopus sinensis | reverse complement strand
GCTGAATAAAGAAAATGAATGGGATAAAGAGAGTCTGCCGAATGTTGACCCAACAGAGGGACCAGCTATCCGAGTTGATAGTTCCGTGGTAGCTAAGGCAATTAGAAGCATGAAGACAGGGAAAGCCCCAGGCCCATCAGGAATTACTGCAGAGATGCTCAAAATATCTGGCAGTGTCGGCTATAACCTAGTCACCCGTATAGTCAACCAGGTGATACACGAAGGAGTCATACCCAATGACTGGTGTAGCAGCGTACTAGTCAACTGCTACAAAGGTAAAGGTGATGCCCTAGATACAAATAATTACAGAGGTTTCAAGCTGTTGGATCAGGTAATGAAGGTTACGGAGAGGGTCATAGCCCAACAAATTAGAGAGAGAGTTAGTTTAGATGAGATGCAGTTTGGGTTTGTGCCAGGGAAAAGCACCACTGATGCTATATTCCTGGTAAGGCAGCTGCAGGAGAAATACCTAGCCAAAGATAAGCCCCTGTACCTGGCTTTCGTTGACATGGAGAAAGCCTTTGATAGGGTCCCCCGATCCCTCATCTGGTGGTCACTGAGGAAACTAGGGATAGATGAATGGCTGGTGAGGGCTGTGCAAGCCATGTACAGAGATGCCGTAAGCAAGGTTAGGGTTGGCAACATGTACACAGAAGAATTCAAAGTAGAGGTTGGGGTCCACCAGGGTTCAGTACTCATCCCCCTCCTATTTATCATAGTCGTCCAGGCAATAACAGAGGAATTCAAGACAGGTTGCCCCTGGGAGCTCCTCTATGCTGACGACCTCGCTCTAATTGCTGAGTCACTATCAGAACTGGAGGAGAAGTTCCAGGTGTGGAAGGAGGGTTTAGAATCGAGGGGCCTTAGAGTCAACCTAGCTAAAACCAAAGTACTAATAAGTAGTAAGGTAGGCAATCCACAAATGTCCTCAGGAAGATGGCCCTGCTCGATCTGTAGAAAAGGTGTAGGTAGAAACTCTATAAGATGTACCCAGTGTAAGCTATGGACACATAAGAGGTGCAGCAATGTCAAAGGTAGGCTAACTGGGAAGATAGTTTTTATATGTGGCAGATGCTCGGGAGCATTGACCTCCGAAAATCTGCAGAAAACAACTTTCGTCACTTTCCAGGGGGAAAAATTAGAAGTAGTTGATAGCTTCCGTTATCTAGGTGACCAAGTCAGTAGTGGGGGTGGGTGCGCTGAGAGTGTAACTGCTAGAATAAGAATAGCCTGGGCAAAGTTTAGGGAGCTCTTACCTCTGCTGGTGACTAAAGGCCTCTCGCTCAGAGTAAAGGGCAGACTGTATGATGCATGTGTTCGAACTGCCATGCTACATGGCAGTGAAACATGGGCCGTGACTGCTGAGGACATGCGTAAGCTCATGAGGAATGAAGCCAGTATGCTCCGATGGATGTGTAATGTCAGTGTACTTACTCGACAGAGCGTTAGTTCCCTGAGAGAAATGTTGTACCTAAGAAGCATCATTCGTTGCGTGCAAGAGAGACGATTGCACTGGTATGGTCATGTGGCGAGAATGGATGAAGATAGGTGTGTGAGAAAGTGCCAATCCCTAGCAGTTGAGGGAACCCGTGGAAGAGGTAGACCCAGGAAAACCTGGGACGAGGTGGTGAAGCACGACCTTCGAACGTTAGGTCTCACCATGGAAATGACTAGAGACCGAGACCTATGGAAGTATGCTGTGCGTGAGAAGACCCGGCAAGACTAGTGAAGCCATAACCCGTGGCCCCTACCTGGGACGTAGTCAGTCCACCTGTGCATACCTTCCTGCTTGTGACACTTGTGAAGACCTGTTGAGGCAAATCAAATCAAAGTCAAATCGAATCAAGTCAAACCAAATCAAAATAGATGAACATCAATGGAATTTGTATCCTTGTGGTACCAGTGCCGGTGGCACATAAGAAAACCATCCGAACGGGACCGTAGCCAGTACCGCATCGACTGGCCTCCGTGCCGTGGGCACGTAACAAACACCATCCGATCGTAGCCGTTCACCAGCCTCGTCTGGCACCTGTGTCGGTGGCACATAAGAAAAACACCATATCCGAGCATGGCCGTCTGCCAGCCTCGTCTGGCACCTGTGTTGGTGGCACATAAAAAACTCCATCCGAGCGTGGCCGTCTGCCAGCCTCGTCTGGCACCTGTGTCGGTGGCACATAAAAACACCATCCGAGCGTGGCCGTCTGCCAGCCTCGTCTAGCACCTGTGTCGGTGGCACATAAAATCACCCACTACACTCTCGGAGTGGTTGGCGTTAGGAAGGGCATCCAGCTGTAGTAACACTGCCAGATCTGACTGGCCTGGTGTAGCCTTCGGGCTTGCCAGACCCCAGTTGAACCGTCCAACCCATGCTAGCATGGAAAGCGGACGTTAAACGATGATGATGATGATGATGATATATATATATATACATATATATATACATATATATATATATAATATATATATATATGTATATATATATGTATATATGCAGGGTGTTCAAAAAGTCTCTCTGCAGTGAAGTTTTTTCATCCTGTGCATACACAACTTGGCTATCACTGCGAGGGTGGTCAAGTGTCAGCCATCGTCCCTCAGTCATTGTGGACCCTTCAGCATGTCAATACACTAACCATTGAAGAACTTATGTTTTCAGTTGAATGGGTGTTTCGAGCTGGAAACAAATACACAGATACTGTGAAACAGAAGTTCAGTGAAACTTTCCCAAATACTGTTATTCCACACCGTGACACTGTGCTGGATTTGATAAGAAGATTTAGAAACACAGGCTCAGTGGAAGACACAGCAAGAAGTGGTAGGCCTACTGTTTTACCAGACAAAACACTCTCCAATATTTCTGATAAATTGTTGGTAACCCCTTCAAAGCCCATACGCAAATTGCTACAGGAAATCAGCCAAGGAAGTTTTCACATGGCAGTAAAAAAGAAATTAAATTTTATGTATTGAAAATGAAGAATGACACTTTCAACACCTCTTATAAAGTTTTTTTAAGTCTTGTAAAGTCTAATATATTTGTTTGTAGTCTTATACCATCTTACAAGTATTTATTTTGCAATAAAGCATCTACTGTGGAGAGACTTTTTGAACATCCTGTATATGTAATAACGGTGGCTTATTTTGGCCTGGCAGATATAGTAAAAATTATGATATCACATGTAGATTCTGCTTGTTTACACATAATAAATAATTTAATCTTCCTAAATTATATAATCTTCATTTCCTGTTTTTTAATGTTTCATTTGTTATTTATTTACTTATTTATTTTTCTTCTTTAGGAACTCTTATTCCCGCTGTATCTGAACGAACTCCTTTACTGCGAGGCAATAATCCTGAGAATCCTGATGCTATTTCTACAACTGATGAATTTCATTCTCCTATAGACAGCCCTGCAAGTAAGTACTTTAGTAGTTTAGAAATTTCCAACCCTAAATGTATGAGTTGAATTTGATTAAAATATTTGTTTTTTTGAATATGTTAATTCACTATCTTAATTCGCAATCTTCTAACTAAATTGTCTGTCTGTAGACTTTCTATCCTTCACCTCTTGGATCAGAGACTTATCTAACCTCACCTCTTCCTTTTCTAAATATACCTGTCACCAAGTTTTTCTTCTTTTAGCCACCTGGTATATTTCTTTACTAACCCCATTCTTCCAATCCTTCCTGTTTCTTTGCTTTTGTTACTCTGACTACTACACTATTCCACCACCACCACCACCACCACCACACAGTCACATTGTTTATGTTGAGAGGATCTTTTATATGGACTCATGGTGCTTAAAGCACTTGCTTTTTAGTATTAATATTTTTTCTGTCACTTTTAATTCTTTTTATGTTATTAATCGCTTTTATGCACAACAACCCCTCATGAGAGATCCTCTTGTGGTAAATAACACAGTATTCTTTGTTGTAAAACAACCTTCACATTAAGTTGGAGATAAATATTACCTTTTGGTATTTAATACTGCTTCTGTCACTATTAATTACCTTTTAATAATTCCACTGGTTATTTACAACACCAGCACCTGAATAAACCCTGATATTCTACATATCATTGATGGGAGATTTGATTGCTAAGTCACTGCTGGATATCTCTCACTGAAGAGCTCATAGCAGGGTGAAATCACATAATCTGAGAGTTCTGGCAGCCGTAACAGATGGTTCTTGTCTTTCAGCGATATAAATAAGTGTTTTTATGTGCCACATTCCAAATGAGAGATCTTCTCAATGTAAATAACACAGTAATCTGTTTTTTTTTTCTAATTCATCCTCCGCATTAAGTTGGGGATAAAGATTGCCTTTTCCTATTAAAACTGCTTCTGTCACTATTAATTTCTCTTAATGTTATTTCTATATAGGTTCAGATGAGGAGCCAATGGAAGGAACCAATAAATATAGTCAAGCAGTAAACAGACAAACTTTAATTGACAAAACTCCAGTAAGTTCACTTCTCTTCAACTCTGCTCTTTGTCATACTTGTTAATATTGTTTCTGGCTTGATTTAGTCGCAAGAGAAGACAGGTGGTCATGGTTAGAAAAGAAAAGATTAATTAGAAATAAGAATCTTTTCAAGATTACAAGAAATAAGTGATAGCATGAAGCTACCTGTTTACTTGGTTTCAGTTGGGAATTCTAAAGATGTCTGAATTTCTTTATATTATCTTCACTACATAAAATACAAGGTCAGAAATTTAGGTGAGAGGGAGCAGTATTTATTTGGTGTTTATTTCATTAAACCTTGAAATGTTGAAAGGAGGAGTTGACCATGGTAGGATTTGAACTCAGAATTCAAAGAAGAATAGCAATTACTGCAAAGCATTTTGTCCAACACTCTAATGATTCTGCCAATCCACCATTCCATGGATTTCTTTATATTAATATAAAGTATAAAGTGCAGTACCAGGAATAAATAATTGTTACCATTACTCATGTTGTGTATAGTGTTGTGAAGACATGTGGCTTAGTGGTTAGGGTATTCAGCTTACGATCATAAGGTCATGTGTTCAATTCCTACTGATGCATTGTGTCCTTGAACAAGACACTTTATTTCAGGTTTCTCCTCTCCACTCAGCTGGCAAAAATGAGTAGTACCTGTATTTCAAAGGGCCAGCCTTGTCACATTCTGTGTCATGCTGAATCTCTCTGAGAACTACATTAAGGGTGTGCATGTTTGTGGAGCGCTCAGCCACTTGCATGTTAATTTCAGAAGTGGGTTGTTCCATTGATCAGATCAACTGGAACCCTCGTCATCGTAACTGACAGAGTGCCATATAGTGTATAGTGATAGCAATTTATTAATTGAAATTTTGGCATTTGTCTGATTTCATTGGAAAGGCATCTACTGATCATTGAGAAAACTCAGTTATCAGCAACTTGAAAAGACAAACATCATGGGTGAGATTTAGAATCCCATAAAACCAACAGGAAACAATTTATATTTGGCTATCTCAAGTCTGATATTTTCTTGGGTTAACTTGTCTTGATTTGGTGCAGACTATTGAAGAAACTTATCATATATAGTTATAAGGCGCAGGAGTGGCTGTGTGGTAAGTAGCTTGCTTACCAACCACATGGTACCGGGTTCAGTCCCACTGCGTGGCACCTTGGGCAAGTGTCTTCTGCTATAGCCTCGGGCTGACCAAAGCCTTGTGAGTGGATTTGGTAGATGGAAACTGAAAGAAGCCTGTCGTATATATGTATATATATATGTATGTATGTGTATATGTTTGTGTGTCTGTGTTTGTCCCCATAGCATTGCTTGACAACCGATGCTGGTGTGTTTACGTCCCCGTCACTTAGCGGTTCGGCAAAAGAGACTGATAGAATAAGTACTGGGCTTACAAAGAATAAGTCCCGGGGTCGATTTGCCCGACTAAAGGCGGTGCTCCAGCATGGCCGCAGTCAAATGACTGAAACAAGTAAAAGAGAAAAAGAGAAATATCTGGGTACCTTGGTTTGTATGTCTAAGAGAATGATCTGTGTGCCCTCGTCTATATAACACAGCATAGATGTTTTCGGTTGATATGAAACACGTGGAATGATAACAAGCAAGGTTACTGGTTGGTGCTCCTGTGGTTTTCCACTATATCCAATAGAAACATTATTTATTCATTAAAATGTTGAAGAAAGAAAGATGATATGTAATAAAGTGACAAACATTCTCTGATACAAATGAGTTAACTAATTTTATTCTATTGATTGGCCAGCTAGTAACTCATTAACCCTTTCGTTACTATATTTCTGACCTTATGTATTTCAATTAATTTCTAACATAATCATAGACTTAGTCTGGTTTCATTAAACAACTATAACTTTTTTATTTATCAATATATTAATGTGATTTTTGGAAGATAATTTAATGAAATGTTCTCAACCAATTCTATACTATAATTTTTGTCACAAAGTGACTCTAATTGCAGGTAGATACAGGTAAATTCAACAAAATATAAAATTATTAAAATTTTGTTCAAACATCGCTATAGAAAATGGGTTATTAGCTAATATTCAATTGGGTATACAACAAAATTTTACGATAGAATTTGTTATTCTGGGTAACTTTCTGATACCCATAATAATATTTATGGCAAAATAGTCTTAATTTCATTTAAGGTTGTGGGAAACCACTAACTATCCTTTCTTTCGCTTTGTTTACATTTAGCGAAACGGTTCGTTTCTGCCGTAATGATTTCAAATAGGCTCATTCGAAAAAGTAAAAAGAAATAGTCTAAGGCTTTACTCTCCTGGGAAAGTCTGTGGCTTGGTCCAGTTTCTTCAGAAAAATCACCGAAAGAAACAGTTTTTAAATTTTCACTCCGTTCAGGTGCCAATTCATTTTCTTTATTGCTGTCGGAGCTCTCGGATTCACTGTTTTCACTTTCGGAAAATGAAACATCAGATTCATTATCAAATACCACGTGCTTTTTTTTTTCAGTCATAGAGTTAGATTTATGAAGGTCTTCAGTAGAAAATCCTTCGAATTCTGACTCGCTGCTTGATATAATGAAATTCGTATCCATTTTTTGTCAGAATTACAAATTTTGAAAACACAATAGGAACAAATTTCAGAAAAAAATCTCCCAAAATTCACGGAATTAAAATTACACTTTGATTGTTGTACAAAACTGTAGTTGAACTGTTTACGAAATATAATACGTGTTTTCACAAATGTACTAAAGAGATTTGCTCTGATATTCTCATTTAAATATGAATAGGTAAATATGGGCGGGTTTGGGCGATTTGGTCATATTAACCAAAAATTTTTTCGGGCGGCTTTGGGCGGTTTGGTAACGAAAGGGTTAAAACTGTATACTAAATAAGTAGTCTGATGGAACAGACATATAAGCAAGTACATTCCAATCATGACCATCCTTTTTACTTAGATAGCCTATCTAGGCATTACTCTATTATTTTTTTTTTCTTTAAGACAATAGAGTGTGATTTGAGACGATAGAATGTGATTTGGCTGCTATTTATAGCAAATGGAGTAACTATGTAAAGGATTTGCCTTTAACTCGTTGGAGAAAGTAATGATGTGAGGATGGTGTGGTAGTAATGTATATATATATATATAATAATAAATATTAGGGAATAAATCCGAGACAAAACCACTATTATGCAAATCAAACAAAGAAAGACTTAAGCCAATACATAAAAAAGTTCATAGTTTAAAACTTGCAAAGACGGTTTTGAAACCACCTGAAGAATGTCTCATAGAAGTGCTGACACGAAACGATCGTAGTAGTTATTTTAATTATATTTAATTTATATAAAATTTTTTATGTATTGGCTTAAGTCTTTCTTTGTTTGATTTGCATAATAGTGGTTTTGTCTCTAATTAATATAATATATATATATATACTCTTTTACTTGTTTCAGTCATTTTGACTGCAGCCATGCTGGAGCACTGCCTTTAGTTGAGCAAATTGACCCCAGAACTTATTCTTTGTAAGCCTAGTACTTATTCTATCAGTCTCTTTTGCTGAACCGCTCAGTGACGGGGACGTAAACACACCAGCATCGGTTGTCAAGCGATGTTGGGGGGACAAACACACACATACACACAAACATATACACACACATACATATATATGTATATATATATATATATATATATAATATATATATATACGACGGGCTTCTTTCAGTTTCCGTCTACCAAATCCACTCACAAGGCTTTGGTCAGCCCGAGGCTATAGTAGAAGACACATGAACAAGGTGTCACGCAGTGGGCCTGAACCCGGAACCATGTGGTTGGTAAGCAAGCTACTAACCACACAGCCACTCCTGCACCTATGCCACACAGCCACTCCTGCGCCTATGACACATAGCCACCCCTGCACCTATCCACACAGCCACTCCTGTGCCTAAATGTTATGTACAAGGTCATGTATAAGTAATTGCAGGTCTGTGGTGGCCTGGTACTGTAAAGAGTGTTCTGCTGTGTTATTGTGTCCTAGATATTTGTGATACGTGTAAATGGAGAGGTTGGATTGAAAGCAATAGAGTTTGGCTATGACAAGCATATGACAAAGTAGTTCCTTGGGAAGTATGTTTAATTGATTACATAAATTCCTTTCATATAATGGCAACACTATTATTAACCAATAGAAATAATCCATTTCAAATCTCTTTTACTCTTTTACTTGTTTCAGTCATTTGACTGCAGCCATGCTGGAGCACTGCCTTTAGTCGAGCAAATCGACCCCAGAACTTATTCTTTAGAAGCCTAGTACTTATTCTATCGGTCTCTTTTGCCAAACCGCTATGTTACGGGGACGTAAACACACCAGCATCAGTTGTCAAGCGATGTTGGGGGGACAAACACAGACACACATACACACACATACATATATATATACATATATACGGCAGGCTTCTTTCAGTTTCCGTCTACCAAATCTACTCACAAGGCTTTGGTCGGCCTGAGGCTATAGTAGAAGACACTTGCCCAAGGTGCCACACAGTGGGAATGAACCCAGAACCACTCCTGCACCTATGTAATAGAATTATTATATAGTTGTAGAACAAATAAGCTGTTGACTCCTCTTTGGTCTTGTGCTCATGCCACAAGATGTTTTGGGCCCTCATAAAAATCCTAGGATGTGTACCATCAAGGCAGCCTTGAAGGACTTTCTTCATGGTAGACTTCCATAGAGAAGAATGCTCTCTGCACATACATGCTGACCTGACAGTCAGATGTTGTGAAGCTTGTTATAGGTTTTGCAAACCACTGCCACTGCTAATGAACTGAACACCAGGTGATATTGAATGTTATATTTTAGAGGCTTCTACCTAATTGAAGACAAAAACCACTCAGCTGTATTGAGCCATGTAACATGAAACTGAGGACCTACCAAAGCTGATTCAGGGGCAGAAATTTTTGATGAAATGCATCTTGATTGCAACCACCTTGAAGAAGAAGAAACTGTTGACTATCTCTTTAAACTTAAATTTAAAGATATTGGTATATTTCAGAACCTCGTATTTACCCTTCAGTATTTAAACTGGCTATATCCAACCAAAATATTCTATCCATTTTAAGTTCAAACTGGCCATGTTCAGCCTTTCACACTTATCATACAAGGTCATTCTAAAAATTAACAGTTACCCCATCAAAATCTCAAAGCTACAAGATAATGCATAATTAATTCAAAATAATGCAAATAAATAAGGCATTATATCTGACAGACAAATCTGAATGCTTATGGGTTAAATGATCAAAATATATTTTTTTTCTTTCCAGATGGATTTGTCATACTTAAAATTGGGGAAAGAGTCTTGGGAACAAGTTTATTCTTTATACAAATCAGAAAGTAACTGGGTCTTTCAGTGCGGAAAAGATGCTACAGAAGGCTGTGTATTAAGTAAAAAATCCCATGTGGGGAATAAGATATTTTTCCTGCAGGTAAGAATTTTTTGTGGTTCTCAAACTGTTGTAAGACAACTGAACTTGTTTACTGCTAACTACATTTCTTCTGCTCCTTTAGCATTTTACATGTATAAGAACATTGAGTTTGCATTCATTATCTGTATAGTTATTATGGTTAAAATATCTATAAAAACTTATTAACCAAGCTCTGCAACAGTCTTGGTCAACCTCTGGCACTCAGCCCTCATGCAGGCCTTTATGATTTTTTTTTTATGATACATGTAATGTCATGATTATATAAACATAATAACATTTTACTAAAATTTTGTAATATAATATTTAGGTGTGACTCTATTGCTTTTTTTATGATTTACATAGAATAATAATATGGTGTATTCTGTACTACACATGATATTGGTCAAATTATATTTAACTGGCGTGACATAGTGTACTATATTTAATAAACACACAGTTTTTATTGAATGATGTAACCAAGGGTAATATATAGTATATTCTCTACTACATATGATATTCTTTAAATGATGTGACCAAGAGTAATCTATGGTGATGATGTTTTTTAAATTACTTTTGTAGTTTGAAGTATGATGAGCAATATCTGACAAGGCAGCTCCTACAAAAAGGTAGTCCATACCTGGTCTAAATAAGAATTACAGTAGAATGCAGGTCACATCTGATTAAGTAGAAGTAGATCAAAGGCTTTCCAGCCATCATCAATACCTCTTTTTGTATATCAGGGGTTATATTGTCCAATTATTCTTTTCTTTTTTAATAATAGTTGGGTGTGATTTTAAGAGAGGTCAATCGGCCACTTAACCTCTTGGTTTGTAGGAGTTTGAGATCAGCACTACAAATTACCAGATTATGCATTGTCCTGTTGTTATTAGCTAGGAGCCTTTTAATTATAGCTAGCTTTAATGAGAAAATATGAACTTTAACTCATTAAGCCAGTAAGTGATCACCTTATTAACCTAGTTTTCTGTGAATGAATTTCAGAATTTCATAACCCATTCACCCATCTTCTTCACTCACTATTCTTGGGAGGGGTAGAGTCTTCAGGCAACTCCTCCATAGGGTCCTATCAGAAGCAGCCATCATTACACTTTCTGGTTGGATTCCCAAGTGTGAACAACTGAGATTATGGATATTCTTAGTCTACCCATAAGTCTCCTGCCAGTTGGCCCAGCTTGAAGGATCCATCTTGTGATTCTTTCCTGCGACATTCCATCTAATTCAACATCCATAGTACCAGCACTATGACTTCTCAATGTGGAGAAGTAGTGTGTTTCAACAGAGTGCATATTACGAAATAGTTAATGAAATCCTTGAAAAGAAGGTTGATACCATCTTTGAGTTGTATTCTAAAGTGATATGGTTGTTGAAAAGTACTGTTTGTTAACCCTTTCATTACTGTATTTATTTTGAGAAGCTCTGTGTATCTTTCAATTACTTTAAATATAACAAAGAATTTAGTAAAATAACTTAGTTATCATTAAGCTAGTGTTAGGAACATAAATTGTGACTAGGGTTTGGTGGAAGATTTTAATTCAAAATTTATGAAAACAAGACATTTGTACTCAGAGCCAGGGCCGGTTTCATCCGGGTTGGTAACGAAAGGGTTAAAGCCCAGCATTTGGAAATTAAAATGTATTGGCTAAACAATACTGGCTAGTTATAGCTAGCTTCAATGAGAACATATGAAGTGTCTCCTCTAATTAACTAGTAATATCTTCTGTAAATGTTCTTGGCCATTAAATTTTCTTATTTATAATTCATTAAAAGGTATAGGGATTGTGTATTTAAGGGTGCTAGATTATTGATTGTAAGCAATTGACATTGTACTGTACTGATAATTAAAAATATGTTATTCTAAGAACAAGTGGCATTCTTTCTTTAAAGCTTGAGAGGTTAGTGTAGAAAGTATAGTTGCTTTAGAAACTACTCACCATGATTAATTTGTAAAAACCATCTCATCTATCAATTACATTTGTTTGTTTCTCGTGAAGGCTGTATTAAACATAAGTGCAAAAGAATTATGGGAAGATCTGGTTTTTAGAACTGAAGATTTATCAACATGGAATCCAACAATATTAGATAGTAAGGTAATATGGACGTTTCTCTTTTATGTTTTGTTTCTAAAATCAAATTCTTGTTCATTTTTCTGTAATCGGTAGTTTGTCATTTGTTTCCAATATTCTGCAAAAACATGTCTGGCAACGAGAAAATATTACTTTGCTTGAGGACAAGTAAGGATGGACAATAAGAAGGGCATCCGATCATAGAAAATCTGCCTCAGTGAACTCCCTCCAACCCATGCAAGCATGGAAAAGTGGATGTTAAAACAACAATAATGATGAATGTTGATATTTCTATCTAAATAATTACTGAAATTGCTACTCCTGTATAAATAGCCATTTTATGATACTGATAGTGTTTAGTGATCTTGTACTTGATGTTATAATCCAAGTATAAGGTTTTCCCTTGTCTATACATTTATCTAATACTTTATTGGTGATGATGTTCACATCTTAATTACATGTTACTTGTAATAATCTTCTCTAAACAATGCCCTTTCATGCTTTCATGCTTTCACACTTTACAGAGTGTGCTGGGTGTATTTTACGTGGCACAAGTCCCTGTCTAAATACAGTTACCTTGCTTATTATTCCTGCCTAGGCACTCTTCATCTCTAATGTCATGTCATCATTTAACATCCGTTGTCCATTCTAGCATGAGTTGGACGGTTTGACCAGAGCTGACATGCAGGGGAGCTGCACCAGTTTCCAGTCTAGTTTAGCTTGGTTTCTACAGCTGCATGCCCTTCTTAGTGCCATCCACTTTACAGAGTGTGCTGGGTGTATTTTACGTGGCACAAGTTCCTTTCTATGCAATTTCCCATAGCTAAACACTCTGTTCTAATATAAACTAATACTCAGCTCCACCCTCATTCATAGCCTTTTTCTATCTCATCAATACTCTGATACTGTTTCTTTAATACTCTGTTCATATTGATAACCTTGTCTAAATGCCATGCTCATAATGTTACTCCTGTTTGAATAACTCTGTGCCAATGATGGCTATCTTGTTGCAGTTAATCAAGCCCCTAAGTGAGAACTGTGATATATCCTACTATGTTGCTGCTCCTGGTGCCAAGGGTTTGGTGAAAAGTCGAGATTTTGTGGTAGTACGCAAATGGGGAAAACGAAAGGGGTTATATTTTTCAACTGGAATGAGCGTGAAATTTCCCAATATACCTCCAGTTGATAAATGTGTCAGGTATGTAGTCACTTTTCGTCAAAAGTGGTTGTCAAAAAGAAAATTTGATTGTCAAAAAAATCGTGTTTTTTTTTTTATTTACACTTTTACAAGTGCAAATTAATGAAGATTCAAATAATTCCGAAACAAATTAAAATAATCTTGAAGCAAATTAAAACGATTCCAAACCACATTACAAAACAACATAATCTTCAAGCAAATTAAAATAGTCACAAAACAAATTAAAATTATCCTAAAGCATATTAAATCTTTTTTTCTAGTTTATTAGTGCTATGAAACCATATCTCTGATACTTTTATCTAATGTGTAATAAATTACTATTTAATTTTGACTGGTAACAATTTTGAAACAAATATCAAAATATCCTCAATGAATTTAGGAATTATCAGTTTTGGAAATAGAAAATACAGTTACTCTAACTGTAAATGTGCTCTCTTGAATGAAATCAAGATTACTTGCTACATTTTGATGGAAGACAGTCAATCAATCTACCAAATATAAATGTAAAGATTTACTAAATATAAAGATTTACAAGGGGAATAAGTCAAATGACTTAAAAAGTTAACCTTTTTGCTGCAGAAATCAGATATATTCATTTAAAATTTCTTTACCTTTAACTGCAGAAAGCAATTTTTATATACAAATATATATTTTGTTGAGGAACATTGTGTTTGAAACTATTTTTCGTTGAGATATGTCAAGTTTATTGAGGCAACAAAAAACTTGCAGAGAATACTAATTTTATTTTTTACCAGGTTATTGTTTAGCTGCAGAAGAGCATTGGATGAGTAAAACTTTGTGAGTCCATGATAGTAGTGAAAATGTTGAGAACTGCTGAGTTAGCAGTTGTGCCCTTAAGTTAATATCTGATTATTAAAGTGAATAAATAGTTTGTTAGTTAGTTAGTTAATTTGGCTCAAAAGCAAATAGCAAGGCCATGTAGGGGGACATGGAATTAAGTACAGGGTGGTGTTCATGTAAAGAGTTCAGGCCACTTGAGGTCAAGGGAGACTTTGAACAAAGCGGTTGTCGGCATCTTCACCATCTCGTCTGGCAGCTTGTTCCACGGATCCGCAACCCGGACGGAGAAAGCTCCTCTCCTTCGATTGAGATGAAATCATCGCAGGTAGAGCTTTTCGGAATGACCCCGCAGCCGATGCTCTGGAACAGGAGTGAAGAACAGCTCTTTCGAGAGGTTACACTTTCCGCTTATGATGTTGTGAGCGAGAATGAGATCACCACGGTGGCGGCGTTTTTCTAGAGAATAAAGGTCGAGCGTCCTCAGTCTTTCTTCATAAGACAAATTTTTGAGACCATAAATAAGATGATTCTTTTTTTCATTTCTTCCTCATTACTACTTTTCCGACCTTGCAGTTACTAGATAGAGAGAACCAAATAAATAACTAGAGAAACAAATAATTCCTCCAAATATCTTAGCTATAGTTGGAAGTAGCTGAATAATTCCACTAGACAGTAGTGAGAACAATGCTTAGACACTGGAAAAATACTTGTTTTGTAAAAATAAACATAGACACGAGACTATGCAAGAATGACATCCCATGGAGAAAAGACTAAAAAAAATCATTTTTACTTTCACTTTAATACATCTTCAGATAAATGTTCATTGATTGCATGTGAACTAGCTCAATCAGGTTAAATATGGACTAGTTCACATTGGTGACGGGGAAAAAGGCATGTCTATCTGTGCTGGTTCAGAAACTTTTGTTACAATGCTAGGTTCTTAACAGTGGTTGTATAATTAATATTTTAAGTTAATCTATTCTGAGATCAATAGTTGAAAGAGAACAACAGAAATTCCAAAATCATGCAGTTCTGAGACAGAAAGCCTAGTGAAAATTGGTTTAGTATAAAGTAGGAGTTGGGAGATAAGACAGTGATAGTAATTACTGATATTTTATAGATTCATTACAATAATACCATATTATTTCAGAAACAACATCTCTCTTATTTTTGTTTATCTGTGTTGACAATATTAACTTCTTTATATTTCAGAGGTGAAAATGGTGCTGGTGGTTACTTAGTTGAACCACTCTCTACAGAACCTAATAAATGTAAATTTTACTGGTTTTGCAATACAAATTTAAAGGTAAGATTTTATTACTTCTGTATGCAAAGTAATATAAGTCCATAACATTTAGTCCCCTTGGCCAAATAGGCACAGGTTTGGCTGTGTGGTAAGTAGCTTGCTTACCAACCACATGGTTCCAGGTTCACTCCCACTGTGTGGCACCTTGGGCAAGTGTCTTCTACTATAGCCTCAGGCTGACCAAAGCCTTGTGAGTGGATTTGGTAGATGGAAACTGAAAGAAGCCCATCGTATATATATATATATGTATGTGTTTGTATGTCTGTGTTTGTCCCCCCAACATCGCTTGACAACCGATGCTGGTGTGTTTACATCCCCATAACTTAGCGGTTCGGCAAAAATAGACCGATGTGATAAGTACTAGGCTTACAAAGAATAAGTCCTGGGGTCGATTTGCTCGACTAAAGGCGGTGTTCCAGCATGGCCACAGTCAAATGACTGAAACAAGTGAAAGAGTAAATACCACCAGGTATCAATCCACAGTTTCTAGCTTTCAAAATATGATTGTTTTTCAAACATTTGAGACATAATGATTTAACATTGAACTGCAAAACTGCTGCTGTCATTCATCTTCATTCATTTTTCTATGCTCACATGTATTAGAAGTATTTTCTGCACTAAAGTATCCCACTACATTTTGGGCCCCCTTATCATCTTTGTAGGATTTAGCGTTCACTATTTCTTCCCATGTTTTTGTTAGTCTTCCTCTTCCACAGGTTCCTTCCTTTTAGATAGTTTGGCACTTATTTACTCCATCACATTCATTACATGCATGTACTAGTGTTGTCTTCTCTCTTGCACATCACAACTGATTCCTTTTGTACCCAGTTTTTCTCTCAATTCATTTGTACTCATCATCATCGTCATCGTTTAACGTCCGTTTTCCATGCTAGCATGGGTTGGACGGTTCGACCAGGAATCTGGGAAGCCAGAAGGCTGCACCAGGCTCCAGTCTGATCTGGCAGTGTTTCTACAGCTTGATGCTCTCCCTAACGCCAACCACTCCGTGAGTGTAGTGGGTGCTTTTTACGTGCCAGGCGAGGCTGGCAACAGCCACGATCGGATTGGTGCTTTTTACGTGCCACCGGCATGGAAGCCAGTCTAGGCGGCACTGGCATCAGCCATGGTCGGATGGTGCTTTTTACGCGCCACCGGCACAGGGATCACAACTGCAGTTTCCATTGATCTTTGATGTTGGTGTACTTGACTCAATGGATCTCCTCACAATAATATTACACATCCAGTGGAGCATACTTGTTTCATATCTTTCCAGATTTTACATGCATTCTGCATTCAGTGCCTTTGTTTGGTGTTATGCAATACCACACTCCATACACAAGCATCACACAATCTGTACACTTCACTCTGGGAAATTAGCTTTTGGGCTTTTTACATACCATTCTTCCTCTGTCTACAATCTTTACAGAACACTCACCTTCTGCTAATTAGGTCACCTTAATAACCAAAACTTGTCATCTACTTCTAAGCCAACCTCGCAGGTATTTGAGAGAATTTATTTCATGGATTCTCTTACTGCTAACTATTCTTGTGCATCTGTTCCATATGAATTCTTTCTTTCCTGTCAACTTGCTTGGAGTCTCCCTTCATCACTTGTGCACCCATAGCTTACAATGAGTACACCATGTAGAATTATCATCATTATCATGAAGTCCTGACTGTGCACTAGGGCTCAAAGGGCCAGTTACCTAGCTTCCATGGCATATAAATGACCAAGATCATAACATTTCTCCTGACAGGGATGCTAGTCTGTTGTAGGGCTACTCAAACTGCCGGCATCAGTTGTTAGTTTTCGGAGCACTGCATCCTTCAAAACTTCCATGCTTTCTGAGATTCGCCAACACTACACCTGATTTTCTCCCCTCCATACACACACGAGCATGTATCTGACTCATGCATTGTTCGCTTTCCAGGCATTTCTACATTACTGTATATACTCTGATAAGTTGTGGTGCACCTGAGCACTGTATACAATAATTTCATTATTATTATTATTTACAATTGAGTGGGGCTGGAGCAATGTAACATGACATATTTCACTGAAGAACACAATGCACTGCCCAGTCCAGGAATTCATCATCATCATCATCGTTTAACATCCACTTTCCATGCTAGCATGGGTTGGACGATTTGACTGAGGTCTGACGAACCAGATGGCTTCACCAGGTTCCAATCTGATCTGGCAGAGTGCAGCCTTGTGCAGCCATCTGGTTTGCCAGACCTCAGTCAAATCATCCAACCCATGCTAGCATGGAAAGCGAATTGAAGCCATGATTTTGCAATTGTGAGTGCAACACTCTAACCACTAGGTCATTCACATTCACCATAGAACTTTGGAACATGGCAATGGCAACCTTCCAGATAGCAGTTGAGCTTTGAATTCTTTTCTGCTAAAACTTTTATATTTGCTCTGTGTACTTTTAAACTCCATTATTCTACTTCCTGCTTTCTATTTGTTATTTGTTTCTGTAGAGTGGTTAATATTAGATGTAAGTGGATATGACCTAGTGTTTAGCTTACTACAAATTGGTAAGTGTAAGGTGAAAGCATGAATAAAATAAAAATTTTGAGTTGTACTGTTCTGATGCAAGAAGACTATAAAATGTGTTTAGTATACAACTTGATTGGTGTGTTACCGTAGAGTAAGGGAGCCGTGTTTGATAGAGTGTATGACAAAAGAGACAAAGAAAATACATAATTTTGACAATGGGCTACTATTTGTAACAGTTTGTGGCTAAGCTTATTTTCATTTAATATATACTGGCATTCATCATCCTACATGTTTGGTTAGTATGAACTGATGGCAGAAGGAAGAGTATTCAGCATAACATCTAATCCAATAAAATGTAAATATCTATAATATTCAAGGGAATGGGAACCATTCAGTTTATATTAACTGGTAAAATTTCCCCTGGCAATGCATCCTTGACTTGGCCAGCTTGTCAAGACCTGATTGAGCACCTTGGAGGGGAGCCTGGTAGATATGAGCATAGTCTAGGAGCAGGCTCCTGATAGGGATTGTAACATTTGGTGGATAAAATGAAAATAAATCTGTTTTAAAATACAGCTGAAGTAGTGAAACCATAAGTTAATGTAAGAGAATGTTGTCCAACATTGATATAGTCACATGGGATACTAATTTTGGATGTGAAAAATGACCATGAATGCAGATTAAGAGGAACAATTAATGTGTAATAAGTGTATGTTTTGTGTGTGTGTGTGCATGCTCACATGCTTGTGTGTGTGTGTGCATGCTCACATGCTTGTGTGTGTGAGTGCATGCATACATGTGTGTGTGTGTGTGTGTGTGTGTGTGCGTGCATGTTTGAAATTTCCGTAATCTCTAAAAAATACCAACTCATTCGGCATCTCAATGTTTGTTTACAAAAATGTTCTCACTTTCCAAATGTTATTACTTAGTGTTATAAAAAAAAAAGATGGTCTCTGTTGTGAGGGGTTGTTTAGCTGGATGGTACAGAGCACTCAGCCAGAATTTGAGAGGTATAGAGTTTGATTCTCTGTAGCTGCTACTGGTCACTTTTTTCCATTTTTAGGAGTATTTTTACCCAATTTTCTGGGCATCTTTTCATTTGAGATTTCCTTAATTAACTCACTGTTTCAATGTGTGTGTGTGTGTTTGTGTGTGTCAGTGTTTGTGTTTATTTTCCTGCAGTCAGTTTTTAAAATTTTTTTCTTGTTAATTTCTCAAATTAACATTTTATTTTACAATCTGTTGCAGGGTATGCTACCCCAGAAATTAGTTGATTCAGCACTGGGTGGCATGCAGCTAGATTATTTAAAACATCTACGACATCATGTTGAGCAGCTCAGACAATATAAGGTGTGAAACTGCTTGTAATATACCCAAGAAAGTGACTCTAATTTATCTGGAAGTATACCATCATTGAACTCATCTTTAGTTCTCAAGCACTGGATCACAAGATCATATCTAAAAGATCATATTCTTTTTTAATTTGTATTTTTTACAGCTCATATATATATATATATATATATAATGATAATAATAATTTTACCAATACTGTTACAAAATTGGAGAGACAAAGTTTATGATATAAAACTTTAATATATTTCATGTTTCTCACAAAATGGATCAATGTCATTACTTCACTCAACCTCATGCTTTAAATTTTTCTTTTCCAAACAAAAAAAAAAAAAAGAGATGAGAAAGAAAATTGTGTTATTTTTTCTTCTCCTTCCTGCCAAGATGTAAAAATATCATCACTTCTGGATTATAGAGAAAGTTAAATAATTCATTTTGACTAATCTGTGAGATAAAACAGCAAAACTTTGGCTTACATGATGTCCCCTTATGAAGGGAGGCTTACATGATGTCCCCTTATGAAGGGAATTAACTCTACCCAAGTGATAAACTGAATTCTTCTTATGCTTGCTCTCCCCAGTCCCAGCTTCCAATCTTCCTCCCATTCACAAACATACATTAAAAAATTTTTTTAACATTCAAATTGAAACTAAACAATTATCAATGAATAAATAATTAAATATTCTTGAAATTAATTAATTTGATTGGATTCTTGATTTTTTTTTTTTTTTTTTTTTTTTTTTTTGCTGGAGAATGTTGAAGATTTTATTTTTTCAGTGAACCTAATGTTCGAAACTCATTTATTAAAAATTTGTATATTTTGTTTTCAATAATGATAATGCTGCTACTGATGATTATGATGACGATTTCAAATTTTTATACAAAGCCAGCAAGTTTGAGGAACTAGGCAGGTCAATGACATTAGTTTCCGTGTTTCACTGATACTTATTTTATTGACACCTAAAGGATGAAAGGTGGAGTCAACCTTGGCGAACTGGAATTTGAATTCAGAATGTAAAGATGAACAAAATGCCTCTAAGCATCTTGCCTGGTGTGTTAAGTCAAGCCCAGCAGAATTTGAACTCAGAACATAAAACCGGAAGAAATGCTGCTAAACATTTTTTTTCCAGTACAGTAACTATTCTGCCAGCACATCATCATCATCATTTAGCGTCCGTTTTCCATGCTAGCATGGGTTGGACGGTTCAACTGGGGTCTGTGAAGCCAGAAGGCTGCACCAGGCCCAGTCTGATCTGGCAGTGTTTCTACGGCTGGATGCCCTTCCTAACGCCAACCACTCCGCGAGTGTAGTGGTTGGCGTTAGGAAGGGCATCCAGCCGTAGAAGCACTGCCAGATCAGACTGGGCCTGATGCAGCCTTCTGGCTTCACAGACCCCAGTTGAACCGTCTAACCCATGCTAGCATCATCTGGTAATAATAATTTATACAAACTGAGGAGGCCAAAGTTTCCTTTTAAGTATTATCTATTTCTGGCTCTTGTTAATTTTAGATTTCATTTATTTGAGTTTTATTTTATCCACAAAATTTATACATCATCAGCTGGTTTCATTTCTACATTCTATTTTTTGTAGGAAGTGAACTGATGATACAGCAACTGATATTATGGTGCTGGGTTACTGATCACATGTCTCAAAGTTTAAACATTGCTACACTCATATTCTATAAATTGACATAAATAATTATTCGAATTGCTCATTTGCTTGGTTAATAATGATAGAACTAGTTACCGAAGGGTTTCTAGAGATTGCTCTGTCTGTTAGCATTAACCACCAAATACTTCTCAAATAACACCTCACTGTCTTAACCTTTTAGCTTTCAGATTACTCTGTCAAATATAATGCTTATTTAATCACATTGTTTTGATCTAATCATGCATTATCTCATAGCTTTAAGATTTTTCCCACAAGTCTTGATGATGGGTGAGAAGGCGCAGGAGTGGCTGTGTGGTAAGTAGCTTGCTAACCAACCACATGGTTCCGGGTTCAGTCCCACTGCGTGGCATCTTGGGCAGGTGTCTTCTGCTATAGCCCTGGCCCGACCAATGCCTTGTGAGTGGATTTGGTAGACGGAAACTGAAAGAAGCCTGTCGTATATATGTATATATATATAAGTGTGTGTGTATATGTTTGTGTGCCTGTGTTTGTCCCCCTAGCATTGCTTGACAACCGATGCTGGTGTGTTTACGTCTCCGCCACTTAGCGGTTCGGCAAAAGAGACCGATAGAATAAGTACTGGGCTTACAAAGAATAAGTCCCAGGGTTGATTTGCTCGACTAAAGGCAGTGCTCCAACATGGCTGCAGTCAAATGACTGAAACAAGTAAAAGAGAGTAAAAGAGTAAGGGTGAGGCAAACTGAATGATTTTATGTAGCACTTCCTTTTTCAGGTGTTAGGGCCCAGCATATAGGAGATGCAGTCCTTAAACCCACTGGAAGCCAGAGCCTTGTTGTAATAGGGGGTTGTGGCTATCATCAGAAGACCAGGTGTGTTCAGTTTGAATGTAGAACAGATAGAATATTTAAGCCAGATATGGCCAGTGTAATCATTAATATCATTAAAATGACAGGATGTTCATGACCTGAATACCTTTCTTCATAGATCTGCTCAATTCAGGGCTAATCAATAACTCTTATTTCTAATTTACAAAATAACTCCTCTCTGTACTAACATTGGAATATTAGTTGTAATTAATTTTAATTATCAAAATAGAAAAAAATTAAAATGTGTGTATGTAAATAAAACAATAGCAACTTTAATAGGAGGAGTTGAACAGAAAGAAATAAAACCATCAAACACTGAACAAAGTGCCAATTAAATTTCAGGTGCAGAGCATCTTGATCTTCACACCATACTGAAAAATAGTAAAATTAGAAGATAGAATCAGGATGTTCATAGATAAACATTAAAAGGACTTTTCTATGCTGGTAACATTTTAATGCTAACAATTTTATTAAAATAATAACCTTAATCCTACAGTATTTGAATATTTGATCATCAATTCCTTTCTAACCAAATATTTTTTTTGTTTCACTCTTGAACATTCAGATTAATTTAATCAAATGTAATGTTTATTTATCCACATCTTTTAAAATTAATCATGTGGTATCTTGTAGCTTCAAGATTTTGAAGATGTGATTGTTTATTTTTTGAATGACATTGTAGGGTAGGTGTGAGAGGCTGGATCTAGCCAGTTTAAATGCTAAAGGGTTAATAAACTTCATATTTTATTTTCTTCTACTCCTTTACATTTATACCAGCAGCTGTACTACATCCAGTGACTTTTAGCTGAATTGTTAGTCTTTGCTGTCTTTTTTTCTTATCTCTTAGGAAGAAAAGCAATGCTCATAAGCCTCTTAGGAGGCTTAAGAAAGAAGTATCCTCAAACCAGAGATCTGAACCAAATGCTTGTAGCAGAGTGGACTCTGCAAAAGGCTGCTAATATTTAATTCTTCTATAATTACTTCTCTCTAAAGCATCTTCTTTGCTTTTGCTGCAATTTATGATGATGCTGTTATGCCAGTCGTTAGGTATGACATCTTCTTGTATAACTTTATTAACTGTATGGGTGGTGATCATGTACCCTACCTCACCAGATATTTTCAGCACCTTTGCAGCTATCCTTGATGGACGTAGCTTTCCTTCTCTTCATGTCCTTAATTGCTTTATATACCAAGCTGCTGTCCCCTAGAATTGCTAGTCCTTTTCTGTAGGATCAGCGTGAGGTAGCCCCTCTTTGTCCCATACATCATTCTTCACATTCAGCATCCTTTCATAATAGCACCTCCACATCTGTTTCTTTGTTTTCAATATCTATGGCAAGTATGTTTTCATCATTCTGAATACTCTTCTCATTACTGACATCTCAGTTCTCTTTCACACTGTCCCACAACTCTGAAAAATTTTCCTGCCTTCACATTTGGAAGTATGCTGTGCGTGAGAAGACCCGGCAGGACAAGTGAGACCATAACCCATGGCCTCAGTTCACTTATGCATACCTTTCTTTCTTGGGACACAAAACTCTACTTGTGAAGAACTGTTGAGGCAAGTGAAAATCAAAATCGATCAACATCAATGGAAATTGTAGCTGTGATACCAGTGCCGGTGGCACATAAGAGAATCATCCGAACGTGGCCATTGCCAGTGCTGCCCCGACTGGCTTCCGTGCTGGTGGCACATAAAAAGCACCATCTGATCATGGCCGTTGCCAGCCACGCCTGGCCTCCGTGCCGGTGGCACGTAAAAAGCACCATCTGACTGTGGCCGTTTGCCAGCCTCGTCTGGTACCTGTGCTGGTGGCACGTTAAAAGCACCCACTATACTCATGGAGTGGTTGGCGTTAGGAAGGGCATCCAGCTGTAGAAACATTGCCAGATCAGACTGGGCCTGGTGCAGCCTTCTGGCTTCCCAGACCCCAGTTGCACCGTCCAACCCATGCCAGCATGGAAAGCGGACGCTAAACGATGATGATGATGATATTGTAGGATATATGCATATCTTCTGTAACCAAATATAACTGTCATCTAGCTTCACCCATAGCCATATATACCTGTCTTCTTTGTTCTAGCCATTTGATAATGCTTTCTACTACCAGCTTCCTTTCAGGTTTTCCAAGCCTATCTCTTAGCTTTTACTGCCTTATCAACTATATCATTCCATCGCCCTTGGCTCACTCTGGCTGCATGTCTGATCTGTAGCCCAAGGCAGTTTATTTCATAGAAATTCCCAGTTATCATTGATACTGTGGGTATCTAGATCTTTCTCCCTACAGTCGTATACATCAATTAGAATTTCTCTAAATCATTTCCCAATTGAAGGATCCTTTAGTCTACATATCTTCCTTCTCCATACTGTCTTGTGTCTGTGCCTACCTAGCTCTTACTCGGAAGTCACTAGTCACTAATCTATGGTGTGTAGTGCATTCTTCACCAGGAAAGGTTTTGTTATCTACAATATCACTTCAGTCTTATTTTCTGGGGAAAATGTAATCTAGCTGGCTTGTGTGTTTGCTAAATTGGGAGGTGAGGAGATGGTTGGCTAGTTTCTTAAAGTGCATGTTACAAATTGTTAGATCAGGTGTATCACAGAACTCCAGGAGCCTTACACTCTCATCATTTCTTGAACCATATCCACAACCCCCAAATATGTCATGTAAGCTATCATCATGTTGGTCAACATTTCTGCTGAAGTTCCTACTGAGAGAATCTGCAGAAGGGCCTCATAGATGTTCTGACAGTCCTGCTTCTGGGACACATGCTGAGATAAATGTTGCTCTTGAGTGGCCAACAGTCTCAATATTCCTACATCAATTACTTTTTCTAGCTATTTCTCAGCTAACAGTATACCTACCCATCTTTTCTATCGCTATTACACCTCCCAGAAGAATTATACTGCTATTTCTGGCCTGTTTAGGATCTTTTCTGTCTTACCTTTCGCACAAAGTACACAACAGCTTGTCTCTGTGTCAGCACAATGAAAAGCAGGTCTGACTTACATACATACATAAACACACACACAAAGCGAAAAATTGATAGATACGTGCAGGAGTGGCTGTGTGGTAAGTAGCTTGCTTACCAACCAAATGGTTCCGGGTTCAGTCCCACTGCGTGGCACCTTGGGCAAGTGTCTTCTACTATAGCCTTGGGTAGACGGAAACTGAAAGAAGCCCGTCGTATATATGTATATGTATATATATATATATATGTGTGTGTGTTTGTCCCCTCCCCCACATTGCTTGACAACCGATGCTTGTGTGTTTACGTCACCGTAACTTAGCAGTTCGGTAAAATAGCCCGATAGAATAAGTACTAGGCTTGGATCTTTTCCTTTTGAAGGCCAGATTTCAACACAATTTCTAGTTAACTAAACACTTTAAAACTTCATATACTGGTAGAATGTGTCAAAAGAAAACATTATTTTCACTTGGCTTTCTTGATAAATTTGTAATTCGTTTGTTTAACGTAGTTTAATTTTTCGAATTTTAACCTATTTCTTTACTACCCACAAGGGGCTAAACACAGAGAGGACAAACAAAGACAGACAAATGGATTAAGTTGATTATATCGACCCCAGTGCGTAACTGGTACTTATTTAATCGACCCCTCCATTGACGTAAATAACATTCTGTGCATAATGAATATGTCCCTCCTTTAAAAAACAGATTGGGTTTATTTACATTTGTGAAGAAAAAAGATACCCTTCCCCCACCCCTAACTCTAACCCTAAATCTAAAATAGATTGAAATGCAATAGATCAATACTAGGGTTATAATTATGGGTGACAATTTCATACGACACCACTACGGAAAATGGGATTTTTTTCTAGCGATGTCAAATCATCATCGTTTAGCGTCCGCTATCCATGCTAGCATGGGTTGGATGGTTCAACTGGGATCTGAGAAGCCAGAAGGCTGCACCAGGCCCAGTTTGATCTGGCAGTGTTTCTACGGCTGGATGCCCTTCCTAACGCCAACCACTCCGTGAGTGTACTGGCTGCTTTTTACGTGCCACCGGCACAGGTGCCAGACGAGGCTGGCAAACGGCCACGATCAGATGGTGCTTTTTACATGCCACCGGCATGGGGGCCAGGCGAGGCTGGCAATGGCCACGAACGGATGGTGCTTTTTACGTGCCACTAATAAATGCAAAAGGTATGAATGAGTACAAGTGCCAGAAGGAAAAAAAAGATTTTTATGCAGGAGAAATACCTAGCCAAAGATAAGCCCCTGTACCTGGCTTTCGTTGACATGGAGAAAGCTTTTGATAGGGTCCCCCGATCCCTTATCTGGTGGTCAATGAGGAAACTAGGGATAGATGAATGGCTGGTGAGGACTGTGCAAGCCATGTACAGAGATGCCGTAAGTAAGGTTAGGGTTGGCAACATGTACACAGAAGAATTCAAAGTAGAGGTTGGGGTCCACCAGGGTTCAGTACTCAGCCCCCTCCTATTTATCATAGTACTCCAGGCAATTACGGAGGAATTCAAGACAGGCTGTCCCTGGGAGCTCCTCTACGCTGACGACCTTGCTCTTATTGCTGAGTCACTATCAGAACTGGAGGAGAAGTTCCAGGTGTGGAAGGAGGGTTTAGAATCAGGGGCCTTAGAGTCAACCTAGCTAAAACCAAAGTACTAATAAGTAGAAAGGTAGACAATCCACAAATATCTTCAGGAAGATGGCCCTGCTCGATCTGTAGAAAAGGTGTAGGTAGAAACTCTATAAGATGTACCCAGTGTAAGCTATGGACACATAAGAGGTGCAGCAATGTCAAAGGTAGGCTAACTGGGAAGATAGTTTTTGTATGTGGCAGATGCTCGGGAGCATTAACCTCCGAAAATCTGCAGAAAACAACTTCCGTCACTTTCCAGGGGAAAAAACTAGAAGTAGTTGATAGCTTCCGTTATCTAGGTGACCAAGTCAGTAGTGGGGGTGGGTGCGCTGAAAGTGTAACTGCTAGAATAAGAATAGCCTGGGCAAAGTTTAGGGAGCTCTTACCTCTGCTGGTGACTAAAGGCCTCTCGCTCAGAGTAAAAGGCAGACTGTATGATGCGTGTGTACGAACAGCCATGCTACATGGCAGCGAAACATGGGCTGTGACTGCTGAGGACATGCGTAAGCTCGTGAGGAATGAAGCCAGTATGCTCCGATGGATGTGTAATGTCAGTGTACATACTCGACAGAGCGTTAGCACCTTGAGAGAAATGTTGTACCTAAGAAGCATCAGTTGTGGTGTGCAAGAGAGACGATTGCGCTGGTATGGTCATGTGGCGAGAATGGATGAAGATAGGTGTGTGAGAAAGTGCCAATCCCTAGCAGTTGAGGGAACCCGTGGAAGAGGTAGACCCAGGAAAACCTGGGACGAGGTGGTGAAGCACGACCTTCGAACTTTAGGCCTCACTGAGGAAATGACCAGAGACCGAGACCTTTGGAAATATTCTGTACGTGAGAAGACCAGGCAGGACAAGTGAGCCCAGCCCACTTATGAATGCCTTTCCTCCCTTGGACACAAAGACCGGTTGAGGCAAGCGAAGTCGATATAGAACCTCATCCGACGACAGACACCCATCCCAACCCCCCATGCTTGCGAAGACATGTTGGGGCAAGCGAAATCGAAATCGAAATCGAAACCGAATTGAACCAGCCAGGATCCCTGGCCTGGTGGTACGTAAAAAGCACTATCCGACTCGGGGCCGTGGCACGTAAAATACTCCAATGCGACCGTAAGACAGGCACCCATGCCAACCCCCTTTGCTTGTGAAGACATGTTGGGGCAAGCGAAATCGAAATCGAATTGAACCAGCCAGGATCCCTGGTCTGGTGGTACGTAAAAAGCACTATCCGACTCGTGGCCGTGGCACGTAAAATACTCCAATGCGACCGTACGACAGGCACCCTTGCCAACCCCCTTTGCTTGTGAAGACATGTTGGGGCAAGTGAAATCGAAATCGAATTGAACCAGCCAGGATCCCTGGTCTGGTGGTACGTAAAAAGCACTATCCGACTCGTGGCCGATGCCAGCACCGCCTCGACTGGCTTCCGTGCCGGTGGCACATAAAATACACCAATCTGACCGTGGCCGCTGCCAGCCCCGCCTGGCACCTGTGCAGGTGGCACGTAAAAAGCACCCACTACACTCACGGAGTGGTTGGCGTTAGGAAGGGCATCCAGCTGTAGAAACATTGCCAAATTAGACTGGAGCCTGGTGCAGCCTTCTGGCTTCCCAGAACCCCGGTCGAACCGTCCAACCCATGCTAGCATGGAGAACGGACGTTAAACGACGATGATGATGATGATGATGATGTGTGTCTGTGTATGCATTATATAAGCATACTAATAATAATAGACAGGCCGTCATGTATACATAATGTGCATTAAATACAGAGCATAGAAAGAGTCTATAATAGGATACTAGAAGAATGTTCAGACACAATGAAGATAAGTACCAGTTTGTAGTAAGGTACACAATAGATGAGGTGCTGTAACAAGAAGTTGAGGCGAAGAAGCAGAGCCGGTTGAGGTACATGTCATGTAAGAAGTTGTGGCTACTATGCTGCTGCCAGTCACTTGATACAGGAAGTTCTCGCAGGTTGTATTTTCTGTTAACCACGGTGAAGTGATTCACAAACAATGAGGAGATAGAACCATGTGTGACAGTTGTTGGTTGCTGTGTATGTTGAGAGATGTTGTTGGCGACGGAGATGGAGATTGCCGTATGCTGTTGGTCGAGTGTTGATTCGTCTCCATGAGGCTGCTGTCGCTGGAACAGGCTGTGTGCTCTGCGGTTAGACCTTAGAAGGTCTAGAACCAAAGACGAAATAAGGTGTTGAAGCTAGCATTTTATAGGGACCAGTTTCTTTTTACCCCAAAACCACCGTTCTTCTCCAGTTCTGGGAGTGATTCAGCTATGAGATCAAGGTCATCAACATAGAGGAGCTCTCAGGAGCAGCCTGTCTCGAATTGCCTTACCAAAAATATAGCATCAGTGGTGCTTCTACCTGGCACAAAACCAAACTGCATCTTATCTAGGCTCTCTCCCTAATGACCTTCATCACTTGATCCAGTCATTTGGTACCCCAGTAGTTATTTCTATCTAAAGCATCACCTTTGCAGTAGTTGACCGTGGTGCAGCTACACTCATCATTAGGTATGACTCCGTGAACTACCTGATTTACAATACAGGTGACTAGGCTATGACCCACACCACCAGATATTTTAAGCATCTCAGCAGTGATTCCTGATGGGCTGGAGGCTTTCCTCGTCTTCATACCCTTAATTGCTTTATCTTCCAAAGTACTGTCAATTCAAATAGCTGGTCCCTCTGTTAGGTCCACATTTAGAAAATTCTTTCTCCCATTCATTCTCTTTATTTAGCAACTTTTCATAGTGGCATCTCCAAGTCTCTTTGCAGTATCATTAAATGCAAGTGAGCCATCATCCATGTGGACACATTTCTCCCCTATGATATCACGATTCTCTCTCTCACACAAATAAGCTTGTCCCCTAGCTTCCCTTCTAGCAATCTGATGTTCCCAGCTACCACCACACTTCCAATCCTTCCATGCCTGTTTCTTTTCCCTAATGGCCCTGTCAACTAGATTGTTCCACCACCATGTTACCTTAGATCAAGAGGGGCCTTTGCACCAGCGACAGTTTTGGTCAGTAGCTCTCAATAAGTTGTCCTGTAGGAACCTCCATACTATATCCTCTTTTTCATCAAAAATTTCAAGTAATATAGCTCTAAATCTGTCCATTCAGAGGATCCTTAAGCTTCTAGACCCCTCTTTCCCATGCCAGTCATCTTCTGGGCAGCTATTTAGCCCTGATCCTGAAGTTGCTACCTAGTAGCCTATGTTGAGGGGTGCATTCTTTACCTGGGAAAGTTTTGGCATTTATAAGTAGCCATGTTTGCCGTTTGCTGGCACGAATGTAGTCAATCTGACCAGTGTACCCACCAGACTTGTAAGTTTCCTGAAGTTACTATTAAAAATCATAAGATCATTTGCATCACAGAACTCCAGCAGTCTGGTTCCCTCCTCTTTGTGGGAACCAAATCCATTGCTGCCATGTAAACCATGGAAGCTCCCTGGATGTTGTCCAACATGCCCATTGAAATCGGAGCCACAAAAAGGTTCCCGTCATTCGTCGATGAAGTAGTCTGCAAGAGGGTGTCATAAAATTGGTCTTTCAGTTCATCAGCTAGCCCTGACTGAGGGGCATAGGCCGAGATAATAGTTGCTAATCCACGTTACAGCATTAATCTAAGCTTAAGTATTCTATCACAGACTCTAACTACCTCGATTACCTTATCAACCCATTTCACTACAAGGAGTATATAATTTTGTGGGGAGAGGTTTATTCAATTTCATTGATCCCAATACTTGATTGGTACTTATTTTATTGAAGAATGGATGAAAGGCAAAGTTGACCCCAGCAATATTTGAACTCATAACCTAAAGAGCCAGAAATGTTGCCAAGCATTTTGTACAATGCAGTTTCAGTCATTGGACTGCAGCACTGCCTTAAAGGTTTTTAGTAAAATGAAGTGAACCCAGTAATAACTTTTTAGGTCTGGTATTTATTCTAAGTTATGAGGATGTAAACAACCCATTTTTGGTTTACAAGTGTGTAGTTTGGCAGACCCTCCTCCTCCCATTCATTCTCTACATTCAGCAAATGGCGTCTTCAAGCCTCTTTCTTTGCAGAATCATTAAATTCAAGTGCACCATCATCCATGTGGACACATTCCTGTGACATCATAATTCATTCTCACACAGTCTTGCAATCCAAAATACTTCAGTTCTTTGGTCCTCATGTCACTGAACATCGGCAAACTTATCTTCTGCTTGTCCCTTGGCTATATATACCTGTCTCCTAGCCTCCCTTCTGGCTATCTGGTAGTTCTCCTGCCACCCCAACTCTTCCAGGCTTGTTTCTTTACTCTAATGGACCTGTCTACAGTATTATTCCACCATGTTACCCTAGGTCTGGAAGGGATTTTGCACAAGCCACAAATTTGGTCTGTGTCACTCAGTAAGCTGTCACACAGGAATTTCCAGTTACCCTCTATGTCACAAGTCTGTAGCTCTTCCTCCCTCTCATCAAATTTCTCAATGAAGATGAGCCTAAATCTCTGACTATGTGATGGGTTCTTAAGCCTCCAAATCCTTTTCTGGATTGATCTGCTTCTTGGCATCCTTCTGGCCTCGAGTCTAATGTCATTGATGACTAGCCTATGCTTGGGGTACATTCTTCACCAGGAAAGGTCTTTATATTTAAAAGCAACCATGCATGCTGCTGTCTGGTGAAGATGAAATCAATCTGGCTAGCAAAGTCGCCTGATTGATAGGTTATCGGGTGGCTGGCTTCCTGAAGTTGGTGTTGCAGATTAATAGGTTGCTTGCATCATAGAACCCAAATAGCTCAGTTCCCTCTTCGCTTTGGGAACCAATTCCATGGTCCCCATGGAAGATACCAGTGACATGCCCATTAAAATCTCCAGCCACGAAGATGAGGTCATTGTCACTCAAGAAGACCTGCCTGCCACAACAGAATTAATACCAATGCTGGTATGACATAGAAAGCACCCAATATCCCTTGTGGAGTGGTTGGTATTAAGAAGGGTACCCAGTCATAGAAACCATGCCAGAAAAGACAATGGAGCCTGGTGTGGACTCCGGCCATGCCAGCCCTGGTCAAACTGCCCAATTGGTGCCAGCATGGACAACACACATTAAATGATAATGACACTCACTCATGCATATTGTTGCAACCAGATGAGTGTTATTCATCAAATCTGTTGAAAAAGACCAAATGCAGCCTTAATTTAAAATAAATATTTCCCTTCATAGTCCATTTTCCCATACTAGCATGGGTTAGATGAGGAGATATTTGCCAAACCTCACCTACCTTTTCAGACAAGAGATGTTTATATTTCACAGATCTTCATAGGTAGAGAGTAATCAAATAAAATGTCAACATCAGCACTGCTTTGCTCACATGTGAAATATCAACATTCACACATATACAACAGGCAAGCTACCAAGCCAATATTAATTTCTGATCTCATATTAAAGAGAAATAAATCCAGGTCAAATTGGAATACATCCTATCCATATATTTCATCGTATACAAGAAAGCGATATTAAACTTAATGGCTTAAGTAATCCTTATATATAAAATTGAAGTTGTGTGTGTGAGACTCTGTCTCCTCCGAGTTAGATTCCTAACTACTCCCACACTTTGCGGTGCATTTTAACCAAAAGCGGGTTTCTTATAGTCGTCATTCATATCGAGCCCTTCTGGGTATTAGTGCGCGTCTACGATTTAAAAAAAAATTTACCCTCATTTTTCTGCATTTTTAATGATTTTGCTCGGGTTATATGAGGGAAGTAACTCTCTAAAAATGCTTATATAGTTATTTCCCTTACAAACCCGGGCGATACTGCTAGTTGTTTATATTTTAGACTACCATTATAGACCGAAGGAATATCATAACAGAACCAGTTTGAAAGGGGATTACATTATTTGAGTATAAAGTGAAGAAGAGAACTTTTGGTAAATGTAATGCCCCACGAACATTTAGGTAACCATTAAAGACTTTCATTTTGTGAAGCGCAATGTTGACTTTTCAAAGCTCACCTATCTCCAAGCTATTGAAAAGACTTAAATTAGAAGACACAAAGTGAATATTAGGAGAGGTTATGAATTTCATGCTTTTCCAAAAGGACACGAACAAATAAACTACTGCCTCCAAACATTGAATTTGTAAGGCATTTTCTATAGTGGCAGTGATGAGGATGATCCTTTAACTCCTGATGCTAACCATTTTGTCATGACGATTTTACTTGCAGGCAAAAAATGAGGAATAATTGAAAATAACTATAATAATAATGTCAGATGTGTTTAATAACAATCAGAGAGAGAGAGAAAAAAAAAAACAAAAAAAAATACATAAAAAAAAAAATGCTGCAACGTTGCTTTCCACTGAACTTTTTTGTATACAAATTTTATGCAAAATATGACTGCAAAGAATATAGCATGAGATGGTAGAAGAAAACCTTTAAATAACTTGTGACTCGGCCAGCAATGAAATAAAAGCTATATGCATTTGTTTAATACATTTCACCAGGAGCTCTAATATCATCAATCTTCAAGATCATACGAACTAACTGCGTAGCCAACATTATCTGCTGTTTCTTGGCAGTAAGTGTTTCCAACACATGTTGCTCTTTCATATCTGCATTTGGAAACAAAAAGAAATATTCACATGAGATAAAATTACATATAATTCATGAAATTACTGTTTCATTACATTACCATAAACTGTTATTTTATAAGTGGGGAGTTGAAATAGAAAAACTACAAAGTCTGTTTGAAGTACATTCTTCAGTCCTATGCTGAAAGTGCAACTGTAACCAGGTTCAAAACTCTAATACATATAATACTGCTGTTTGGGGTTGAAAATTGGAACAAAGCACTCTTCTGTGTGAGTTTAACCCTTTCGTTACTGGATATATTTTGAGATGCTCTGTGTTTCTTTCAATTAATTTTAAATATAACAAAGAATTTAGTAGTGTTAGGAACATAAATTGTGACTAAGATTTGGTGTAAGATTTTAATTCAAAACTTATGAAAACAAGACATTTGTACTCAGAGCCAGAGCCGGTTTGGTAACAAAAGGGTTAACCGTATTTTAGGAAGAACCCCCTGACGAAAGACCTCTTGCTTGTTTATTTTTTGTTTTTATCAAACGAATTCCTCAGAATTTTTCCTTTTCCTATTTCTGAGCATAATGGTACTTAATACCTCATGCAGTGAGTTAAAATTTGGAGATATTTTAAAAGTGGGGCCTCTCAGCATATTGGTAAGTATAATTATAGTAATAAAAGTAAATAGGACTAATTTGTTGGGCTTTAGAAAACCTCTGAATGGAGGAGATGAAGGCATATACTTGAATGCTTTTTCGAATGGAAGTTGTGCAGCTTCCAAATTACAGAAACGAACTGGAGCACCAAGTCGGATCTGAGACAAGAAATCAATGCTCAAGAACAGATGTCTTCATCATCATCATCATCATTTAGCGTCCGTTTTCCATGCTAGCATGGGTTGGACGGTTCTACTGGGGTCTGTGAAGCCAGAAGGCTTCATCAGGCCCAGTCAAATCTGGCAGTGTTTCTACGGCTGGATGCCCTTCCTAACGCCAACCACTCCGTGAGTGTAGTGGGTGCTTTTTACGTGCCACCTGTGTAAATATATATATATATATATGTAATCAACTTTCAACCTATTTGGGCAGGTGAAAGTGAAAAAATAACAGGTAAAAACTATTTTCACAACATATACCAATGATCATTATATTATTCTTTTATTTGTTTCAGTCATTTGACTGCAGCCATGCTGGAGCACTGCAGATCGACCCCAGGACGTATTCCTTGTAAGCCAAGTACTTATTCGGTATCTTTTGCCGAACTGCTAAGTTACAGGGACATAAACACACCAACATTGATTGTCAAACAATGGCCCGGTGGGGAGGGGGAGGCAAACACAGACATGCAAACATATTCAACAGGCTTCTTTCAGTTTCTGTTTACCAAATCCATTCACAAGGCTTTGGTCAGCCCAAGGCTATAGTAGAAGACACTTGCCCAAGTTGCCATGCAGTGGGACTGAACCCGGAACTATGTGGCTGGAAAGCAAGCTTCTTACCACACACCCACGCCTGCACCTATTATGTTGATTTTTAAACTGGACAGCGTGTTAAGACTGGTACCCCCCTGGTGATGAGGATTGACCAGCAAAAGTCCTGCGCCTGTGCTATAAAAGCAAACACTGCAAAGTGGTTGGTGTTAGGAAGGGCATCCATGTAATAAGGTGTTGTTATGAGGGGGCATTTGGCTGGAAAATACTGCCTAAAAAGTCTAATTGAAACTTTGCCAGCAAGGAAAAGCAGGCACAAAAAAAAAAAAAAAAAAGATAGGCGCAGGAGTGGCTGTGTGGTAAGTAGCTTACTAACCAACCACATGGTTCCGGGTTCAGTCCCACTGCGTGGCATCTTGGGCAAGTGTCTTCTACTATAGCCCCGGGCCGACCAATGCCTTGTGAGTGGATTTGGTAGACGGAAACTGAAAGAAGCCTGTTGTATATATATATATATAAGTGTGTGCCTGTGTTTGTCCCCCTAGCATTGCTTGACAACCGATGCTGGTGTGTTTACGTCCCCGCCACTTAGTGGTTCGGCAAAAGAGACCGATAGAACAAGTACTGGGCTTACAAAGAATAAGTCCCGGGGTCGATTTGCTCGACTAAAGGTGGTGCTCCAGCATGGCCGCAGTCAAATGACTGAAACAAGTAAAAGAGGGAGATGCCAAAACGTTACTGTTTTGTCCTCAATATGTATGAGAGAGAACTCCTCTTAGTTTTTTTTAAAATTAACTTATTAAATTGAGAGGATTAAAATATTTGTCAACCAAAACTATTACAATGAATTTAAATGACAAACATTTGGAACAGTTAATGTGTCTTACCTGAAGTTCCTTTATTTAAGCAATCAATTCCTAGTCTGCAATTTTTCTCATTTAATTGTCTTGATTTGACTGCTGATAATGTTTGAATGGATGCCAGTCCACTATTTTCGGCCAAAGCTAATGGAATTGATTCTAATGCTTCAGAAAAAGCTCTCATAGCATATTGTTCAATAGTTGAAATCTGAAAGGGCAATTTTTACTATCAATATCATAACAAATTCAAGTGCCATAAGAATCTAATATAGAAACAGTTAAAAAAATAGAAAAAGTTTGATAAAGACAAATTTATTATATAAAAACAAATTAAGGTAAATGAAAAATAATGCTGAATTAACATTTTCTGAGAAAATTTAAAACACATTACAAAACATTAATTCTAAGAATACATAATTAGCATTGCTTGAGCATGAATATAAGTAACAAATATTTGTTTATCAACTTATGATATTGCTTGGTACTATAGTTTTACAAAAACAGGAACCATTTAGCTGTTCTATAACACTGTAAGTTATTTTTAATAAACAATAAACAGAAAAATAAATTACTTTGTCAGTCATCTGCTCCACTGCCAATGAACAAGAAATTTCAGCTGCTCCACCACCATAAACAATGCGGTTATCTTTCAAAATATTGCGAATGACACACAAGGCATCATGAAGACTCCTCTTGGCTTCTTCAATGATCTTAAGTTAAAAAATAAATTAAATTACAATTTATTTTATAAATATTCATCAAAGTCAGTCCATCATCAATTATTACAATGTTAATGATATTTTGTTTTTGTAAATCATCTTTAACTATAAAGCTATAAATAATAGCATAGATGGAAACAAAGTTGAAGGATGTTGGTAGGACATGAACCTACATCATCCATAAATATGATTGATGAGCTAATCACTACACAAAGCAATACTTTAAAATTGATATCCTAAAACCACCTTGGTAATGCTTACCTCCACCTATCTACTCTGTCAACCTCACTCCCCACAACATTTCATCACCTGACACCCATCTCTTCCTATATCACTTGAGAGCAGATTAGGCATTATATACATCTGGCTTTCTCAGCTACATCTCTTCTCCCACCTACTCTCTCCGCCAATCACCTCCATTCTTCACCCTCCCTCCCTGTGCTGCTCTCCATCATTTGCAACAATCACCTCATCCAAACAAAGCCTCTATATCACCACACCTATTCTCACCATCCCCAATGTCTCTCAAGGACATGTCTCAACATCTTCACCTTCATCTCTCTATCTTACTAAGTCACTCACCTTTGTGCTCCAACTGGGGTATCCATGTATCTAAACTACAACAAGACACCTTATCTGTCCCTTCTATACCTTAAATCTCTAAACTAACATAAAGCCACACCCACTTAATACCACACTCCCCTCCCAAGTGAGAGGATTTTGTCTAGTAAGGTGCTTCATGACCCTGTCAGTGCTTGTGCCACAGAAAAAGCACCCAGTTCCTGTCAATCCATCCAACCTATGCCAATGGAAAATGGACATTAGATGATGATGATGATTACACAAGAAATTAGAATCTTTGAGAGATATGAAGTAAATTTTTAATAGTGGAACTTGAAGTAGATTATGCTATAAATAATAAAGAATGTACAATGCTTGGTTAAAAAAGATTCATGGATGGGAAAAAGTCAAAGGCTACCTGTGGGTTCGAATCCCACAATCAACCTCCAACTTTTTCCATCAAAGAGATCTTTTAACCCAATATTCTACATGCTATTATCTATAACTGTATCTACTTCAAGTTCCATTATTAAAAATAATTGACTTTATATTTCTTGATGTTTTTAAATTCTTACAGTTCATTTTTGTACTAGGTTGGCAAGATTTTTGATGTCTAATCGTATGTCGAAACTGATTTTGCCCTCTCAAGATACAACATAATAATGCTATATCTTGAGAGGGCCAAATATTCTCAATTATTTTTCATCGCACTTATCTGTGATGTCAAAGTGGTTTTAAATTCTGACAAAAAGTGTGAGGGTGGAGGAGGAATCTGAAAACTGCAACGAACTACAGCTGGTGAATGTGTTGTACATATTAGCCAAAACCCCCACCCTCATGTACCTACAAAACAGCTATTTCAATTTTCCCAGTAGTTCAGGAGGAAAAAAAAAAATACTGCAAAACCCCAACCCATCAACTGCACCCATTTTAAAATTTGCTTTTGTATGCAAACAAATATATGCTTAAAAGTGATACTGGATCAAATGCCTCCAGGTACAAAAAGTAAGTATGAATAAAAACGCATTGATGTATATCAAGTCGAAGAATACATTACTCGAAGATAAAAAAAGTTTACAAATTACTGTTATATTTGAGAGAAGTTTAGATACTATTTATTATGGCCAAATAATATAGAAAACTCCCAGAAAACTTACCATCTTATTTCCACCTCTTATAAAAATAGTGACAGCTTTGGAATTGTGGCAGTCTTCAATAACCAACATGCGATCTTTAGTAGTTCCAAATGTTAGTTCACGGACAATTCCAGCCTTCCCAAGTTTATCAGTTGTTAACTCAGAAAAGCGGGGTACAATACGACCTCCAGTGGCAATAGCAATGAGCTGGAAAGAAATTACAATTAATTTATTATTTATATTTTTTTTTTTTTTAAGTATAGAAAGCTGCTGTCATAAATACCAAAACCATTTTGATATTTTCATGACTAGAAATGGTAAGTTATTTTTTATTGAATTTAAAAACTATTGGAGTGAAAATTTATAAAGTTTCAGGCAAAGGTAGTGAAGTTACATAATGGCCAGTGAAAATGAAAAAGTCATGAAAAGGTTAAAAGATACAGACAAGACAGTAAATGAGAGTGAGGTATTGTGAGAAAGACAATATGAAGGAAGAGTTATTTAAAGAGCGAGAAAGTGAGAGAAGTGGTTGGTGTGATAGTAGAGGAAGGAATGGAAGAAAGACAGCAATGTGAGCTAACCAATTGTTCCCATGTTTGGGAACAATTACACTTAGTTTTATTATAAATATGTTAAAATTTGTTTCAAGTATAATATCAAGCTTAAGTGCTGTAAGTAAAAATAAATCATAAAATGTTATTCAATGGAGACAATAACTGACTTCTTGATGTCTTGATTGTTTAGGTATATATATAGAAAAAGGGTTAAAAAATGTCAACCACTCACTTCAATTTCTGGTCCTCCAACCCAGCGGACAGCAGGCAGTTCTTTTTGAAGCAACAGGTGGTTAGCTTCATCGTCAAATCCCCACTGGCAGATTACCAAGTTACAACCAGTACATTTTACCTAAAACAGAAAAAAAGTTATGTATTAAGTAATAGTAGTCTGATTAAATAAAGTGAAGCTACAACACTTCACAAACTCCATATCATGTCCACAGGTAAAACACCACACATACCTGTAGATTAGTTTTAAATAAGACATCCAACTAAAATGATACAAAGATAAAACTTGATTTATGTTAGCACACTAAACATTCAAATAGTTGAATACTATAAGAATTATACTTCTAAATGGTTTAAAGAATGACCATGACATTGGTCAAAAACGCAATGTCAATCTTAAACTAATAAAAACTACTAACCAATGTCAGAAATTGGCATAAAAATGGATTACTAATCATTTCAACAAAATAGGTATGACTGGTGTGTGTCGTACACAAGACATGATATATACTGAGAAGCAGAATCAATTTTAATGAAAACATTTTGGAATATTTACACATGCATTCACTCATTTAAATAGATAAAATGCAAATTATTGATCTACAACCTCACTCTAAGATTGCATACACATAATACTCCTATCAAACATGAACACATAGAGCCTCTATGTGCATACATGACCCCACTTTCTACTACTTCATTGAAGCTTAACTACAATTTGTCGAGTAATGGAAGAAACAGCAAATCATTTAGTGGAAAACATCTCAATGTACGAGAAGCATGCGCACAAAACTTTCTTCTCAAACACAGCAGATACAAATTTACCCACTTGCCATTTAATGCCTAGCATAACAGTATCATTGTAAATTGCTAGAAGGGCAAAGATGCCCTAGAAAGAGGAATCTATAGAGGTAACAAACTGCTGAACCAGCTTATGAAAGTTTCAGAGAGTTATTGCAAAAGCAATCAGGAACAGGAAGTAGCTTGTTTTGTGCCAGAAAACTAGAAAAGAAGCTGAGAGTAAACCTCTACATCTAGCATTCATCAACCTAGAAGTTTTTGATAGGGTCCCATGTTCTGTGATCTGATGGTAGCGAGAGGACCATACAAGCCATATACAGGTGCAGTCAGCATGTACATTGGGGTCCATCAGGATCCAGCTTTCAGCTACCTCCTGCTTATTGTCTTAAAACCATAACAGAAAAATTTAAGGCTGGCTGTCTGAGGGAACTCCTGTTCACTAACAACTTTGTCTTAGAGCAGAATGTGTAGAAAAAATCCAAACACGGGAATAAAGCCTTACAGTAAACAGAGTACAGGCTAATGAAATGAATCCAGGTGTCATGCATAAGACAGAGTAAAAAAGGTGAAGACAGTCTGGAAAGATGAGGAAAAAGTGGGGCAGCAAAGAACGATATTAAGTAGCCAGAAGAGAAGCTAGACAACAAATTTACATAGTAGAAGTGTGAGGGTGTCCTGGAAAATATCTCGAGGAGTAGGACTCAAGTTTGTCACACACAAAGTCAACCAGTTAGTACAGAGGGGTGTCAAATACAATAACTGGCAGAGCAGTACCATCATTGAGTGCTAAAAAGGCAAATGACAAAGAAGCAATTACAAAAGCATAAGAGTGATGGATCAAGTTATGAAAGTAATTGAAATGATTAGAAAGAAAACCAATTTAGATTTGTTTCAAGTTGGGGTACTACAATGCTTTCTGCCAAAGGTAACAATTATGAGAAGTTTTTAGCAGAGTCTGCCATGATACCTCGTATTCATGGATGTGCAGAAGGCCTCTGAAAAGGTACTGTTATCTAATGGTCTCAAAGAAAACTAGGTATAAATGAATGTCTTGTGAGAGTGATGCAGGCCATATATAGAGATGCTGTTAGAAAGTGAAAGTGACAATTCAGTATGGAATTTAGTGTGCAAGTATGTGTACATCTAATCTTGGTTCTCAGCCTATTCCTGTTTATTATGTTCCTTTAAGTTATAACACAGATCTTAAGACCAGTTGCTTAGTCCTGCAAACAAAACCTAGAATGAAGTGACCTCAGAAAATACTTAGCAAAGACTAAAGTTTTAGTAAGTAGGAAAGAAGATAGGACTGCTGTCATCTGGGAAATGGATGTGTCATATAGAAAAGGAGCAAGAATTTCATATAATGTATCAAATGTAAACTGTGGGTGCACAAGAAGTATAGTGGAATTACAAGTAGGCTAGCAAAGAAAAAAGACCTTGCATACAGCAGATGGGCAAAAGTTGTTAGCAATCAGCACACAGGTAAAATAAATTCTTTCCAATATTCAGAATAGTTGATAGCTTCAATTAAGTGATCTAATCAGCAGTGGAGGAGAGTACTCTAAAAGTACAAAGGAGGTGGCAAAAGAATCCCAGAAGTAGCGAGACACTGTATTGGAAAACACCTGTATAACCTATGCAAGTGAATATAAAAATTATTAACCAACAACAACAAAAAAATTTAAGCTGAATACCAACAACACTGATCACATCTGTCTGGAAGTATCTAATATATAAATTGTAGAAAAATATCAAAGCACCAACATCACATCACATCAGTCCAGGAATGCCTTGTATATGTTTAGAAAAAGAAAACGGATTTCTAATTTCTGAATATACAGATAACAAAAAAAAAAAAAAGTGTTGATAATTATTGTCTAACTGTAATATTATAATAAAAATATATATGTAAATGTAATTAAAATGTACATTACACAAAAATTGAAGTGAAGATAAAAATGTTATTTACCTGTTAACATTTATACAAGCTAAAATTTGAGAACAGCTTATATAAATTATAATTACCTGGTCAACCATTTCATTAAACTTATCAGTTTCATAGTCTCTTAATTTTTTGTAATCTTCAACAGATGAGACATCCAACTTATGCTTAGTTTTTGGTTTTGGTGGTTCAAATGGGCAGGTAAGTATGGCAATTTTTGCATCTTTCACTTGCTGTAATAAAAAATTATAGACTCATAAAATTGAAATTTGGTGTAATCTCAACAAAATACATCTAAGTTATTGTATTTGAAAAATTTTTTTTACAATTTTCTATGTTGTACAAAGTTGTTGATTTAATACATAAATGTATAGATATGTGTATAAATACACATCCACTTCAGTTTACAGATGAAAAGAATTTTAATCATTATTTCATATGTTTGTTCTAAAATAGCTTGGATGTTTGGTCAGTTTGGTTAATCAGCTATTAATCTTGCGAGCTGTTTCACTTTCTAAGGTAGTTTACTTGTTTTAGAAAACAGACTGCATAAAAATTGGAATTACTAACAAACTTGTTAAAAGATCAACAGGCTTACTTTGGGCATTTGCGGATGACTCATATCCTTATCCACAACAACTCCTTTAACTAAAACAGTGTCTTCAAGCTTTCCACCAACTTTACCATCAACTTTTATCAATTCAAAGTTAATATCTTTTCTTTCCAAGTCAGCAACTGCCAGAACAGCATCTACAGCAATTGAAGCCATTTGGCGGTGACATTTGTTAATACTGGAAGAAAGAAAATATTGTTCTTATCAATCATATCTACAAAAACTGAAATTCATAACAGTATAAACTTATATTATGAATTCATTAGAGAGAACTGATAAAACTAGGAATATTGTTATATAATTATGGCTGCTGACAAGGATTTGTCACTCACTATCTACACTTCTTTTCAATGCTCCAAACTGAAAAAATAGGTAATTCTCTTACCTATTTTTAAAATCTGTGAATCCCTATTCAATTACATTTTACCACACTTTCTATTCCTCTTAGACACAAATCTCACAACCCCTATTTATAGTCCTTCTCTGCTGTCCTGGCTACACTCTTTCAAAAGTCTCTGCACATATGTTGATTCTACTCTCTTAGGTGATCACTAACAAAGACTGCCAGGTAATCTGGCTCAATATAATATCCCTTCCTAGCGTTTCCAAATACACATTTTCTTCAATAAAAAACAATTCCGGACAACTATTTCATGTCACTTCCCTCTTAAGTCAAACTTCTTACGGATTTCAACAATCATTCTATATTGCTGCCACTGGTACACAGTCCTTAACTTTCTATCTGTTTTATTCCTGACACATAGACACTGCAAACATCCTTACCTATTTTCTCACCTCCAAATCCAACCTCTACCAAGCCATCAATGTCACTACATCTATTGGCTTGTCATCTACTGCATCATTATGATGACCAACCATACATCACTCTTGGATCCAAGATAGTTTAAGTCAGCTGACTCGTTGAAATTCCACCAAATCTATGCTATCTCTGGCAGCACACATGCTTCATCCATAAGCCATCAGAAATGGCTAAGGCAAGTGACTGAAACTATCATCTGAGGTGTATTCTTCCACACCCAACACCCATCCAAATCTCATACCCTCAAGTGGTTTACTCATAGCTATGCTGCAACACTTTAAACAAAAACTGCCATCTACTCTTCCTCCAAACTGGATGGCTCTTACCTAGCGTTGCATCTCTTGCAAGAACATCATCCAAATTGCAAAGAATGCCTTTGTGCATTATACAGCCTACAAAATCCTCTCAACCCCAACAACCACTCTCTACAAAGTTAGATGAGCTCCACATCTGGGACAATGCTGCTGATACACAAACAAATATCTTAAGTGCATCCAAAAAAAGGCTACCTGATTAATAAGTATAAAGTTGCCCACCAGCACACCTCAATGCACAAATGATCCAATTGCCTCTCCTCGCTCATATTGTCCCCATAACCCATAGTAACCACCAAGTCCAGCCCTTTTGCTCTAGAATATCAACAGCAAAGATTCTGTAGTTTGCACGTTCTTTGTGTCCTGCAGCTACTGATTTGCAACTACTCAAAAGCTATGTTGATGACATTAACATCACTGGCCTTGAAGGCTGTGATCGCTTCTCCTCCAGGACACTAACTGCATATTAGAAAAGGCTAAGGTTCTTTCAATAGAGTTAAGTAATCTTTAATATTCAAATTTTCATAAAACTTACATTTTAGAACCTAAAGTAGTCATTGCCAGTTGAATTAAAGGTTCTTTGTTGTTAGGTCCAGTTTCAAAAACTTCACTTATCTCATGAAGATGATCAACAGCGATTTTAGCAGCCATTTCAAAACCATCAGCAATACGGATAGGATGAATTCCTTTGTCTAGCAATTTCTCAGCTTGTTCCAACAAAGCACCAGCCAATACTATATAAAAAAAGAACAAAAAAAATTAAGAAAAGGTGGAAGAGATATATGGAGAGATTGAATGGCACTGCAGAGATAAATGTGAAAGAAGTTGAGAAAGCAACACGAGTAATAAAGTGTGGAAAAACAAGAGGCTCAACAGGAGTTGAAGGAGAGATAAAAAAACAGCAAGAAGTCAGGGTGTTAAGAATATGATGGATATGTCAGTAGTGGTGAAAGACTGTATTCAAGTAGACTGGGAGTTTCCTATGTTCAAGGAAAAACACAGTTCCCTGGGCTGTGGTTAGAAGAGTACAATTAAGTTATTGGAACAGAGTAGGAGAGTCTTGGAAAGATAAAGAAAATGAAATTTGGTGAAATAAAATCTGGATTTATGATAAGAGGAACAAATGCAAATAGTTTATTTTAAGTACAGGGACATGAGCACTGAAAGAGAAACAAAACATTGGTTTAATTAGAGTACTGATGACATATATTCTTACCAACAACACCAGTGGTTCCATCACCAATCTCGTCATCCTGGGATTTGGAGAGTTGTACAAGTAATTTTGCAATCTGATGTTTTACATCCATCATGGTGAGGATAGTCGCACCATCATTAGTTAAAGTTACATCACCATCTGAACTGACCAACATTTTGTCTAGTCCCTTAGGGCCCAGGGATGTTCTCAATATGTCAGCAACATTTTTCGCAGCCAAAATATGCGACTGAAAAAAAAAATAATAAAAATCATTACTAATACTTGTGCACTTAAACTTTTAATTCACTAGACACACACATTCAAATCTGAAATGATTAATTTGTAAGGTCAAAATGTTTTACACATAACTAATCACGATATTTAGTTTGGAGTTGAAACCTCCCTCACCGGAGTCAACTTTACCTTATTCTTCAGTTCCTAAAATGTGCACTTGCAACATAACTCTACACTCCTCTACATTAAAAATTGGTTTGGTAGATCATCTCACTAATTCAAACTTTCAAGTAATGACATATTGGAAAAACCAGCAATAAAATTGTATCATTTGTACAGTGTAATATGTAATCTGATCAATAGAGGAATTGAAGAAATAAGCTAAATTATAATGAAGCTTAACCCTTTTGATTTATAGTTGTCGAAATACAATAAATTTGTTCCAAGTAATTTCAAAAATACTGATGGTTTGAACTTAGATAATTTTAGAACAGGAGGTTTGTATCATAGAACCAGGGACAGTCTCGGGTGCAAGATGTAGCGAATATTGCCTTAATTTCAAACCTTCCAAATCTAAGACATCATCATCGTTAAACATCCACTTTCCATCCATGCTGGCATGGGTTGGATGGTGTGACTGAAGACTGGCGAGCCAGATGACTGCACCAGGCTCCAATCTGATCTGGCAGAGTTTCTACAGCTGGATGCCCTTCCTAATGCCAACCACTCCAAGAGTGTAGTGGATGCTTTTATGTGCCAGTCAGGCGGTACTGGTGACGGCCACGCTCAAATGGTGTTTTTTATGTGCCACCTGCACAGGAGCCAGTCCAGTGGCACTGGCAACAACCTCGCTTGAATGCTGTTTTTCACATACGACCGGCACAAGTGCCAGTAAGGCGATGCTGGTAACTATCACGCTCTAACAGTGCATTTTATGTGCCACCAGCCCTGGCAACAACCATACCCGGATGATGCTTTTAACATTTCACTGGCATGGGTGTCAGTCAGGCAGTGCTGTCATTGGCTACAGCAGCGAATTTGATTTTGATTTCGCTTGCCTCAACAGGTTTTCGCAAGCAATGCATAAGTAGGCTGGTTACACCGCTGGCATAGGCCACAAATTATGGTTTCGCTTGGCTTGCCGGGTCTTCTCAAGCACAGCGTATTTCCAAAGGTCTCGGTCACTAGTCATTGCCTCGGTGAGGCCCAATGTACGAAGGTTGTGCTTTACAACCTCATCCCAGGTCTTCCTGTGCCTACCTCTTCCACAGATTCCCTCAACTGCTAGGGTGTGACACCTTTTTCACAGCTGTCCTCATCCATCCGCACCATATATCCATACCAGCGCAGTCATCTCTCTTGCACACGACATCTGATGCTTCTTAGGTTCAACTTTTCTCTGATGGCGCTTACACTCTGTTATGTATATACACTGACATTACACATCCAGCAGAGCATACTGGTTTCATTCCTTGCAAGTTTACAGATGACCTCAGCAAAAGATAAAAGCAACACTCTTCAAATCAAACACTACCACTGTTTTCTTCTACATTGTGATGGGTTGGACAGGTGCATTAACCAAAAAGCCCAGATGCAGCTGTGTCATAAAAAGATTCAAAGTCTACAGCTTTTACTTTCATTATTGCCTTTCTTAGTTTCTCAGTATCATGGCTACATTTCACCAACTTATGGACACTTTTACCTTGCATATGCTTAGTTATTTTCTATCACCTTAGTTACAAGCCATCTATCAAGTCAAATTTCTTGACTGGCACCCGGCAGATGCCAGGACCCCTGGACTGGTGGTACGTAAAAAGCACTATCCGAATCGTGGCCGATGCCAGCGCCGCCTCGACTGGCTTCCGTGCCGGTGGCACGTAAAAAGCACCATCCAAATCGTGGCCGATGCCAGTGCCACCTCGACTTCCGTGCCGGTGGCACGTAAAATGCACCAATCCGACCGTGGCCGTTGCCAGCCTCGCCTGGCACCTGTGCAGGTGGCATGTAAAAAGCACCCACTACACTCACGGAGTGGTTGGCGTTAGGAAGGGCATCCAGCTGTAGAAACACTGCCAGATAAGACTGGAGCCTGGTGCAGCCTTCTGGCTTCCCAGATCCCCGGTCGAACCGTCCAACCCATGCTAGCATGGAGAACGGACGTTAAACGATGATGATGATTTGCAAGGTTTTAGTGGACATTCATTTCAAATTTGTCTTATGTAATCAACAAGTTCCAAATTACAGAAGATAAAAAATTCAAAATGAACATCCTTACAGTTTTCAAGCAGAGCTTCCTAGCTTGGAATTTCTCTCAGCAATTTATTGATCTTATCTGCTTTATTCACACCCAACTTCTCGCAACAGGCCTCAAAAATGGCAACGCTTTCACAAGTTTTCTCTATGCATTTTAACAGAACCGTATAAGGTGCCGTAGAATAACGTTTTTTGCTGTCCTCAAAGTTCTTCGCAATACTGCTCTAGTAGCAGGATTTTCTTCTCTTGGTTTTAAAAAAAGAGTACCATAGTGCTATGAATAGTCAGTCTGTCGATATGAAGAGGCATTCTTTCGATAAATAATTTGATTTTAAATTTAATTTGTGTCAAAATATTTTCGTCGCTTTTAAACCGCGCCCTTTTCCCTGACAAGACTTCGTGATGCTGATTTAAGAATTTTATTCAATTTAACAAATAAATCGATCAGAGCGTAGAAGAACTTCGACCAAATCAAATCAAACTGTGCAGCAAAGCTATCTTGTCACAGGATGGAAAGTAGCAGTTAAATAATTATTCCAGATAACATCTATAAATTTTAAAAAAAGGGTCGCGTTATAAAAAAAAAAAATTGAAAAATCCCAGTCAAAAGGGAGAAAATCAAACTTATGTGAGCGATCTATCCCAGACCTCCGCCCTAAAAGAAAATATGGTATGGTCATGGTTGGAACGTCTGCTCGACCGAAATTTATCTAGAGCTAAACAATATAGCTTGTAATGAAGAGTCTTGGACAGAAATTTAACTGCTTCAACAATTCTATAGCAGACGAGCTGGTAATTTATGTAATTACATCTAGCCCTGAGGTACATACAAGTACCTAGCCCTGATTTAGCATCTTTTTATCAGTGAATAGCTTGATCGAATATTTTCAGAAAAGACAGCATCTAATGCCATTCGCGATGAGTCAGGCGGGTCAATACATAATGAAAATATCTATATACAGAGAAACTAGATAAAGAATACATATATATATATTTGCAAAAAATTAATTAGTGTCAAAATATAACAAAATTTTCATATAAAATACTTCCTTAGATGATGTTTGATTTTTTTTTTAATGCCCAAATTATTAATTGTCAGTTAATTAAAACAAAACATTTAAGTAATTTCAACCAACTAATTTATTATTTTAGGTGGGGGATGAAATGAAATAAAGAATTTAAAAGGGTAACAATAAAATGTCTAAGCCAATTATAAATGGTTTGTTGAGATGCTCTGTGTTTCTTTCAATTAATTTTAATTATAACAAAGAATTTAGTAAAATAACTTAGCTGTCAGTAAGCTAGAGTTAGGAACATAAATTGTGACTAAGGTTTGGTGGAAGATTTTAATTAAGAACCTATGAAAACAAGACATTTGTACTCATAGCCAGAGCCAGTTTCAGTTGGGTTGAGGATGAAAAGGTTTTAAGTGAAAGAGACTTCTAGAACATCGAATGAAAAGACAATTAATTCACTAAATTACAAGACAATTCCCAACAAATATTTCTTTTAATTGGTATTTTATGCAAGTGTAACAGATTAATAGTTTTGTTTGTATAAATTATTATAAAACAAAAATCAGCAAGTCTGTAATAAATGAAAGAAAGAAAAAAGCAGCATGCTGTCATCGTCGCATCATGCGACATATGACTTGTAAGAAAGAATTTACCTTGTGAGCATCGATGCCGGTAAGTCGGCTCTTGGTGTCTTGATCCTTAATGATAATAAACGGTCTCCCGTACTCATCAAAGGCTAATGATCCCATTGCAGACATTTCGAGGAAGATAAAGCCGGAGATGCAATAGGATTACAGTCGATGGATAAATATAATAGATAACAATGGAGGAAGATGAAGATCGGTGCAGAGTAATGACTAAGCAACGGGAATCTCGTTAGCAACGAGAATCTCGCTAGATTCGTCTCCTGTAAACAACGTCTTGGCAACGTAATAAAAATAATATTAGAATGAACAAAATGTATTCGTCTTCTAATCTAGAACACCACGATTCATTTAACGAGTTGAAAAGACTTAAAATAAAACATGTGAGAAATGTTAAAGGTTGGTCGAAAACGCAATATATATATTTCTCTTAAAATAATCATTTTATTCCTAAATCTCTTCTTTTTTCGTTTTGTTATTAGCTCAGATAAAGTATATCTACGAGGACATTATAGCCATGACCATCCCTTCCTATTTTCATTTAATCTTTCTCAGATATCTAGTATAGCCTTATTCAATCTGTCCTTTCTTTGTTTTAGAAAAAAAGGGCGTTGGAACGCCTTTTTTTTTCTAAGATAGTGGGTGCAAATCGAAGGAAGTTTAATTATTACAAATAGGTCGAGCGAATTACATGGAAGCTACTCATTGCCTGTTGGACGCAGCACTAAATTAACCATTAAGCCAAATTAGGGTACTATCTAAGAAGAGTGGTCCCGGTGCGCGCATTCGCGTACTCGTGCATCCGCGCTAGCTAGTCGTGACAAGTCGATCCTTTGTGTTTTGTGTTTTATTTACTTTGTTTAAAAAATTACTTACTTACTCTTTACTCTTTTACTTGTTTCAGTCATTTGCATGTGGCCATGCTGGAGCACCGCCTTTAATCGAGCACATCGACCCCAGGACTTATTCTTTGTAAGCCCAGTACTTATTCTATCGGTCTTTTTTGCCGAACCGCTAAGTAACGGGGACGTAAACACACCACCATCGGTTGTCAAGTGATGTTGGGGGGACAAACACACACACATATATATATATATATATACATATATACGACGGGCTTCTTTCAGCTTCCGTCTACCAAATCCACTCACAAGACTTTGGTCGGCCCGAGGCTATAGTAGAAGACACTTGCCCAAGGTGCCACGTAGTGGGAATGAACCCGGAACCATGAGGTTTGTAAACAAGCTACTTACCACACAGCCACTCCTTTACTTTGTGTAAAAAAATTATTTATTTTGTGTTTTATTTACTTTGCTAGGTAGTCGTTGTAGGATCGACTTGTCTTGACTAGCTAGCGCGGATGCGCGAATACACGAGTGCCCGCACCGGGACCACTTTTCTTAAACAGTACCCAAAATTAGTACGTGTTTAGGGCATCAAAGGAAGCAGGGTGATAAATGGTTTATGGCAGCAAAGTTATTAAACAATCAGACAAAAATGTTTAGTGGTGTTTGGTTCTGCTCTTTACATTCTGAGTTCAAATCCTACTGAGGTAAATTTGTTTTCCATCCTTTCAGGGCGAATAAAACAAAGTATCAGTCAGATACTGGGATTGATCTAACCTCCTCTCCTCAGAAGTGCTGATTTAGTGCCTAAATTAGAAACTCATGTTAATTCAACAATTAAGGGTGATGGAGTGACACATTAGAGCATTTAACAAAATAACTTGTATTTCTTGTGACTCTATGACTTCTGAGTTCAAATCCTGCTGATGCCACCTTTGCTTTTTATCTTTTCGGGAGTAAATAAGATAAAGTACTAATCAAGTCCATTTAATCACCCAACCCTAAACCTATGTTAGAAACACTTATTGCAGAAGTAAAAAAAAAAAAAAGTAGGTTTTACAGGTGAGTATTTACTTGTATATATGTTTTACCTCTTTCTTTTTCATCCCACTGGGGTCACTAAAATATGTTCAAGTAAATAGTCTTAATTTAATCAACTAAACTATTTTGCTTCATAGTATATATTATTTGTAATCAACTGAAATCATTATTTATTAATTCGTGCACTACAGGGCCAACTGAAATGTATTTGCAACCCAATACAACTTCTCAAGAACTTGGATGGCATTACAAAGAACATTTCACAATGAGTCAGAAACCCTCGTGGACATATATTGAAAGATGGCCAATTGTTCAAAATGAAATGACAAAGTGAGTAAATATTGTTTTGTTACCGACAAATTATATTCGTTTTTAAGAAGTGATCCAGAAGAGATTTAGACCTGTTTATGCATGACTGAACTGAAGCTACAGATATATCCAAAATATCTTTCCATCATTTCTACTAAGTACAACATTAACAAGAATGCATTAAATACTTGCGAGTGGAATAGGTAGAGAAAATTGGAAGAAATCTGTTATATGTGCATGCACTCACACCATGTGTGTGTGTGTATCATTATCATTTAACATCCACTTTCCATGTTGGAATGGGTTGGACTGTAACATGCTTCACTGTCTGTTTTGACGTGGTTTTTATGGCAAGATGTCCTTCCTAACATCAACCATCTCACAGAGTGGACTGAGCGCTTTTTACATGGCACCAGCACAGGCGAGGTCAGTTTTGGCATGTTTTTTTTACAGCTGGATGCCCTTCCAAATGCCAACCACTTTACAGTTGTGAACTGGATGCTTTTTACATGGCACCAGCACTGGCAGGGTCACCAAGTAACTTACAAGACAAAGATCCTTTGAGAGGGGATGGAGCATTGGAGGAGGAAATCTGCCATATGATGAAAGATTACAGTGTGACAGAGAGATAGAAACAGGTGTCTTGCTGTAAGAGGAGATACATGGTTAGAGAGAGAGAGTGATTAAGATTGAGGCCAAGAACAGGGTATTGCTGTTGAGGAGATACATGGTTAACCAGTCTAATGGAGAGAGCAAGAGAAGGGAAGAAAGCAGGAGAGAGATGGTGGTGAAGTGCCAGGGTATCCTCACAAGGAATGGGGAATCAACTCCGGCCTGTTGCCTTTTTCTCCCGGCAGCTTAAACCAGCTGAAACTCGCTACAGCACTTTCAGACGGGAGCTGTTATCTATGTATTTAGCAGTTAAACATTTCCAGCACACACTCGAGGGACGTCAATTCATGATTTTTATGGACCACCATCCACTCACTTTGCCCTGCGCTTGAAGTCTGATAAGTACACTCTGTGGGAAACCAGGCACTTGGATTTCATTTCCCAATTTACCACCGATATATCTTTGGTGTAGATAACACTGCAGCAAATGCCTTATCATGCCTACCATTGAAATCACTGTCGTTACCCACAGACATCAACCTGCATCTCCTGGCTAAAGATCAATCTTACTTAGAGACAACTGATAGATCCTCATCCACCTTTGCCACATGCAACTTCAAGTACTTCCCAGTACCCACAGCTGATGCACAGATTTTGTGTGATACTTCCACAAATTCTTCTCAACCTTTTGTTCCGGAAACCCACAGACAAACAGTCTTCAGCACACTGCATAACCTGTCACACCCTGGTGTCACCACCACAGTGAAAGTCATTTCGGCTAGATTCTTCTAGCCAAATATGAGACGAGACATCACTGCTTGGTCATGCTCCTGCCTTTTCTATCAGAAATCAAAGGTGCATATGCACATCTGTGCACCACTTGGCACATTCAATAAACCAGATGTACGTTTCAACCATGTACACATTGACCTTGTTCAGTCAGCCAGGGGTATACCTTCTAGCTTACCTGTATTGATCATTTCACACTTTGGCCGGAAGCTATTCCTTTAGTGGGTATCACTGCAGAATCTGTTGCCAAAGCTTTTCTCACAGGATGGATATCACTGTACAGAATCCCTACCACCATCACTACCGACTATGGAAAACGGTTTGAATCACAACTCTTCCATGAGCTCACGAAGACCATAGGTGCACGTCTGATTTGAACCACCAGTTACCATCCACAATCCAATGAATAATTATGAGTGGAATGATTTCACCAAATGAAAGCTGCTTTGCATGCCTACCCAGATTGGCAGCGTCAGAGCAAATATCTTCCAATAGTCCTCCTTGGCTGTTGAGCCTTAATAAAGGAGGATCTCGGATATTCCCCAGTAGAACTTGTTTATGGCACACCTCTTTCATTGCCAGGCCAGATGTTGGCCCCAGTGGATCTGTCCACACAAGATCCCACTATGTACATACACAGACTTCGTAAATACATGCAAGAACTGCCACCCATGTCAACACAGCACCAAACCACTAAATCATCAGTTCCAAAAGACATTGATTCTTGGACCCATGTGTTTCTATGAAACAACGCTGTGAAAACCCCTCTCACACCTCCATACATGGGATCCCAGCACATCCTGTCACACACAGACAAACTATATACCATAGACATTAATGGTAAAAAGGAAACTGTCTCAATAGACAGGCTTAAGCAGGTATACACAGACAGTGATACAGTACCACCTCATACATCTCCCACATTCACAGTGCAACGCCACTCCACTGCAACACCACTCCACTGCAACCACCACCGACACCCTCACACACACCGACCCCTCTTCCATCTACATATGTCACTATGACTTGTAGTGGTCACCGTGTACCTTGGCCCACCGAGCTGTCTAAAACTATATATGTCTCAAGTATAATGAAGTATTTGTGAACTTACCAAAAACTTTTCAACACATATCATTAACAATGCAGTTTTGTTCTTCGCAGTATTCCTTCGAACTTTACCTGATTGAATTGAACATTTTGCTTATTTCTTTGTGTTCATATTCTGTTTACCCTTACCATGCTTTGCCTTTTCATTTCAGATTCTCATTTTTTTGTTGTATTATCCAAGACTACATTATTCACAATGTTTCTTTTTTTCTAAGTGGGTGGCTTTGATTTATGGGAGACTTTGTTGCTATTTCTAATAGGACAAGCAGCTCATTCATCGGATGTTGGATGAAGTCTGTTCTTAATACTTTTCATTACTGGATCTAACTTTGAGTTAACTTACATTTACCGTTATTGTTTCACTTCCACCTTTCCATGTCAGCATATGGAATGGAATAGAAGCACTCCGTCGGTTATGACGACGAGGGTTCCGGTTGATCCGAATCAACGGAACAGCTTGCTCGTGAAATTAACGTGTAAGTGGCTGAGCACTCCACAGACACGTGTACCCTTAACGTAGTTCTCGGGGATATTCAGCGTGACACAGAGAGTGACAAGGCCGGCCCTTTGAAATACATGTACAACAGAAACAGGAAGTAAGAGTGTGAGAAAGTTGTGGTGAAAGAGTACAGCAGGGATCACCACCATCCCCTGCCGGAGCCTCGTGGAGCTTTAGGTGTTTTCGCTCAATAAACACTCACAACGCCCGGTCTGGGAATCAAAACCGCGATCCTATGACCGCGAGTCCGCTGCCCTAACCACTGGGCCATTGCGCCTCCACTTTTGTTGTATTGCATCCTTCTGTTTGTATTCCATGTTCTTACCTGCTTTTTGCACTGCATATTTACATACGCCATCTCTACATTTTTCTGATTTTTTCTAGTAATATGTGAGTCGACCTGCATAGTAGACGAATATATCGATGAGGCATCTAGCCTCACTTTGATATACTAGCCTCGTTCTGAGCTACACTGTAGAAACGGCCGCAGTTCCTGCTAGGCTTTGGTCAAAGATACATGTCTTCTCTGCAGCTCCACATACAATTTCCCACATGCCACTCACATATCTACTCATCTTGACACAAAATATATGGTTCGTAAACAAAGATATTTTATCACACACACACATGACTGTTCTCATTGCACACATGCATACATACTGTAATACAAATATATGTTACTTCTTTCAGTGCAAAAGCAAAACTTTCTTTGTATGTAAACACACATGTTTTTGTATTGTATTACATGCTTCCACTACAAAAGGTGAACACAGAATAAACAATATATTTATACACAAAAACGTCTTATAGTGATTCATACTAACTGTTTTTCCATTTAATAACATGCACTTGAACAGCCAGCAACAGCAGCTACAAATATTTTATTTCTAAGGGAAAGTCACTACCCTGTCCAAGCATTCATTTCCCCTCCACAGTGAATCCATTCATGTAAAGAGGAGAATCAATTTGAGCAAAGAAGAGAATCCATTCATGTTAAAGCATATTCAAGTTATTTTTATTAAAAACAAATTTTAATAGGCGCAGGAGTGGCTGTGTGGTAAGTAGCTTGCTAACCAACCACATGGTTCCAGGTTCAGTCCCACTGCGTGGCATCTTGGGCAAGTGTCTTCTGCTATAGCCCCGGTCCGACCAATGCCTTGTGAGTGGATTTGGTAGATGGAAACTGAAAGAAGCCTGTCGTATATATGTATATATATATATATGTATGTGTGTGTGTGTCTGTGTTTGTCCCCCTAGCATTGCTTGACAACCGATGCTGGTGTGTTTATGTCCCTGTTACTTAGCGGTTCGGCAAAAGAGACCGATAGAATAAGTACTGGGCTTACAAAAGAATAAGTCCCGGGGTCGATTTGATCGACTAAAGGCGGTGCTCCAGCATGGCCGCAGTCAAATGACTGAAACAAGTAAAAAGAAAAAAAAAGAAAAAAAAATACCTTGTAAAATAAGATGGTGAATTGGCAGAATTATTAGCACACTGGGCAAAATGCTTAGTGGCATTTCAGCCATCGTTACTTTTTTAAAATAATAATAATAATAATAATAATGAAATTATTGTATACAGTGCTCAGGTGCACCACAACTTGTCAGAAAGTGCGTATAGAGTATATGCAGTAATGTACAAATGTCTTGAGTTCAAAATTTTCGACTTTGCTTTTCATCTTTTCGGTATTGATAAAATAAGTACCGGTTGAACACTAGGGTTGATTTAATTGACTTACCCACTCCTTTGAAGCTGCTGGCCTCGGGCCAAAATATGAAACTGATATACCTTGTAAAAATTATAATTTCTTTCTTCTCTTCATTCTAGATTTGTGGATCATATGAAACGGAATGACAGAGATTTTATATTCTTCTAAGTCATGGAATAAAAAAAAACAGAAACATTATGAATCTAAATGCTGCTGACAATGTGTGGATTAAAATGCATGGTTTTAGTTATAAACTATAGATTTTATGTCTTTTTTATATAGTCAAAACTTTTATTAAAATATATGATTTTTATATGTATGTATGTATGTATGTATGTATGAATGTAATGTATGTATGTATGTATGTATGTATGTAATGTATGTATGTATGTTTATAGGAAGACCCTTCCCATCTGTGCAAGGGTCTCGAAAAAAAAGCAGACAAAAAATATTGTCAAATTTTGCCAGAAAACCCTGTACTTTATGTGTGTGTCTTACAATGTCTGTTTTGATAGCCAAAAAGGCCTTTTCTGTTTGTATTGTATTGTTTTAGTACTGTATACGTATAATTATTCTCTTTGCTTATTATACAACCGTAAGGTATTTTCTATTTTGTATGTACCATTCCTCGTCTGTTATATCTTATCATTATTTCTTATTGTACACGTAATGTTATTTTGTCCAGATCTTGCACTCATTTGCCAGCTTTTTCCTGTAGCTCTGTTCTCTGGTGCTTCCATTAAATAACAGCGGTCTTGGTTTAAATAGTGTGAAACCACTAAGAGTCTCGGATACCAACTGATAAGAAATTCAGCTGTGAATGTTTCTTGTATCATGCTTTTGTCTTCCTTTTCTGTCCATTATGTTCTTGCCCAATTTTATGTCTATTTCCCCCTTCTCTGTCTATAAATATATATATATACATACAGCATAATGAGCTTTTTTCAGATTCCATCTACCAAATCCACTCATAAGGCTTTGGTCAGCTTAGAACTATAAGTAGAAGACACTTGCTCCATTCATATATCATCATAGTTTAACATCTGCTTTCCATGCTAGTTGGATGATTTGACTGAGGGCTGGCGAACCAGATGGCTGCACTAGGCTCCAATCTTGATCTGGCAGAGTTTCTACAGCTGGATGCTCTTCCTAACGCCAACCACTCTGAGGATATAGTGGGTGCTTTTACGTGCCACCGGCATGGCGACCAGTCAGGCGGTACTGGCAACGACCTCGCTCGAATCGTTTTAAACATGTCACCGGCACAGGTGCCAGTAAGGTGACGTTGGTAACGATCACACTCGAATGGTGCCCTTTTACGTGCCACCGGCACGGCGACCAGTCAGGCGGTACTGGCAACGACCTCCCTCGAATCTTTTTACACATGTCACCGGCACAGGTGCCAGTAAGGCAATGCTGGTAACGATCACGCTCGAATGCTGCCTTAACTATATAGAGAGATGGGAGTGGTTTGTGAACTGAAGGAGATTTGTTTGCTATTCCAAATTCAACTAGCTACTAGGTGTGCATTTGTCTTATGTCTGTAAATGAAGAAAGTGGGAATGAAAAAGAGAGAACGAGAAAAAGAAAGAGATAGGCAGTGTGAAGCAGACTGATGGTTACAAACTACATACACTCATACACTTGTAACCAAAGGTATATTTGAACTTGTGCTTGCAGCTATTGCAATATCTGATGTTTATCGCAGAGCCAATGGTAAAAAAAACATATTTACTTTATATAGTAACAGAAATTCAGTGCAAGGGAGACAACTCGTATCACAGCATTGTGTAAGTGAGAGAAAGAACACATTTAATCTCTCTTCCTCTTTTACTCGTTTCAGTCATTTGACTGCGGCCATGCTGGAGTACCATCTTTAGTCGAGCAAATCGACCCTAGGACTTATTCTTTGAAAGCCTAGTATTTATTTTATGGGTCTCTTTTGCCGAACCGCTAACTTACGGGGACGTAAACACACCAGCATCGGTTGTCAAGACACACACACATACATTTATATATATATATATATATACATATATACGACGGGATTCTTTCAGTTTCCGTCTACCAAATCCACTCACAAGGCTTTGGTCGGCCCGGGGCTATAGTAGAAGACACTTGCCCAAGGTGCCACACAGTGGGAATGAACTCGGAACCATGCGGTTGGTAAGCAAGCTACTTACCACACAGCCACTCCTGCGCCTATGTCTCTTTTTATTCTGTTTTATTGTTAAACAGAAACGTTTTGTTTTGTTTTTTTAGTTTATTCCGAACATGAGCAACCTAGTTTCATCATATAAAAATTGTAAATGCTAGAATTTGTTACAGAGTACAAATTGTATATAGTTTTCAACTTAAACGTCCACGGTTCAGGATGAACTTTATTAATACCTCAGTATATTAATACCTCAGTATATTAAATTTATATGTAACAGTAGTTACATTGATTACAAACCATACACCCCGAAAAGTTGTTGGCGTACATATTATTTGTCAATTGAGAAATGTAAATTATTCTAGTCTTGAACTGTCTACAAACATGGAGAGAAAATCTTGACTAAAGTATATTGAACATGGCAAATATTCTGCATAAATTGCCTCACAGTCTCAAACAAATGCAATACCAAGTAACATTGGTATGATTTTGCATATTTTGTTACAAAAAGTGTGTGTTGCGGATGAAATGGATGTTTTTTTTAGGTTCCTAGGTTATGATATTTAAGTTATATTAGGTTATAATAATTTGCTTTCTTTGTCCAGCAGTCAAACTGCTGTCATCTATATTAGTTAATTTGTATCTATCTTATACAAGAAATTTTTGTAGACTTGATTAACCAATTGATCATCTCATACACCCAAACTAATTCTCAGTTTTAAATATATTTCTTGCTACTGCATTCCTAACAGTTAATTCCTCAAACCATTGCTTTGTCATTATCACTCATGATAAATAAATATGTCGAAAGCTCCTTCTGTAACCAAATATATCTGGCGATCTATATATTGTTAATTGTCAGTTTTATGTAGACCACTTTTACATGAGTTAAGTAAAAGCATTAAGTGGTTAGCATTAAGTAAGGCATCCAGCAATAAAAAAAATCATGCCAAAAATATAATGTACAAGCAATACCTGATCCTCTAATCAATATAGAAGGGTAATAACTCTGAATTAGAACTGACATGGATAATGACAACCTATCCGGCTCATGTTGGCATAGAAAACAGATGGAAAATTATCAGTAATGATAATATAATGAACTGATAAAAATATGACACTTTACTATTAGATTTTTAGATTTTTCAGCAACCAATCAAATCTCAATGTATTGATAATGTAGATATCTTGATGCATTTCAGATATGATTGCATATACCTTCCTTCACCAATTTTGCAACTGGGTTATGATTCACAAAACTTCAGCTTTTGATAAAACAAACACATTACTCCTTGTAATGAGTGTTTTCCCCATTTTTGCTCACAGAAATGTCACCATTCCTTATATGCATGTATAGAGATGCATCAGTATTGGGAAGTATATTTCATTATTGGATTCAGAGATGGCAGACTTTACAGAATGTTTTACAAATGAAAAAATCATTTACTGTTATTTTTTCAAGAAACTCAATGCATCAATAATTGGGACACTGAAATAGGCTTTCCCATTAGATTGTTATGGAGGTTTTCATTATCTGAACATTTCAAACTAACAAATACTGGGTTACTTAATCAAAAGAATAGTATCTAAGACTTTGCATTGATGACCCAGACATTAATATCAAGTATGTTGTCTCGACCCAGAAAATAACATCTTGGCTGTTGTGTTTACGTGGAGTAGAGGTTTTATTGGAATTTGGGAGTCAAGAGAAGCAAATTAAGGAGATCATAGCAGTTACCTACTAAATTATTACTGTTGGGGCAGTAGTGAAAGTGTTTTCATTGTTTTTAAAGGTAAGTGTATAAAGAGTGAGGTACTACAGATATATGTCATACTAAACTATCACATACATCTGTCTGACATCTTTATTCTCTTACTTCTCCTTTCCTGTCTGTCTTTGTATATGTGTGAATGTATGTGTGCGTGTGTGTGTCTATATGTATATATAGGTTACTTTTTACTTGTTTCAGTCATTGTATTGTGGCCATACTGGGACATCACCTTGAAAGGTTTAATCAAACAAATCAACTGTAACACTTAAAGTCTGGTACTTATTCTATTGGTCTTCAAGTTCCAGTGATGTAAATAAACCAACACCGGTTGTTAAGTGATGATGGTGCAGAGAAGCACAGATGATTTAACACACACACACACATGTATACAATAGACTTTCATATGATTTCCCTCTACCAAATTCACTCATAAGGCATTGGTCCCCGGGGCTGTAGTAGAAGACATCTGCCCAAATTTCTCTGCAGTAAGACTAAACCCAAAACCATGTGGTTGCTAAGTGGACTTCTTAACCACACAGCCATATTTTATGAGTGGGTGCGGAAAAGTTCTTGGCTTTGGGTAAAAGAAAATACAGAAGGATCACTTAATTATGATTTTATTCAATATATTCCACTCTCAGTTTCTCACACTTATTGCAGCGTCCTTCAGTTTTTCTAAGTCCTGTAAAAGAACTTGGACGGTTGGGCCTCCAACCAAGCCTTTCATGGCACCCTTAAAGCCTGGAACTTTTCAGCACTCCATCGTAAGTCATCCCACAACACCATTTCTCTGTGGATTTTCTGGAGAAGGGGTCCTAACCACATAATGCTGAAATACAAGGTAAAAGTACAAACCATCAACTTGTATTATTTCTTACAGCTTGCATTGTTTTTGGTTTTAAAAAAACAGCTTCACGCAAGCTATACTACTCTAATATATATATATATATATATATATCTATATATATATATATAGAGAGAGAAAGAGAGAGCATTAAGAAAATGGACAGGATCAATAGGTGTGTAATATATACATATATATATATATATATATATATATATATATATATATATATACATATATATATAAATATATATATACATACATATATATGTATATTATATATATATACATATATATATATATCATATATAATATACATATATATATATATATATATACATATATATATATATCTATATACATACATATATTATATATATATACATATATATATATATATATATATACATATATATACATATATATATTACATATATATATATACATATATATATATACATACATATAATATATACATATATATATACATATATATATATACATATATATATATACATATATATATATACATATATAATATATTATTATATATATATTATACACATACACATGCATATATATATACATGCACACATATACAAGGCTGTACATTAAGAAGCTTGCTTCCCAACCACATGGTTCTGGGTTTAGCACCTTGATCTTGGGCCAACCATAGTCTTGTCAGTGGATTTGGTACACAGAAAATGAAAGTCTATTGTATATATATATATATATATATCATCATCATCGTTTAACGGGGATCTGGGAAGCCAGAAGGCTGCACCAGGCTCCAGTCTTATCTGGCAATGTTTCTACAGCTGGATGCCCTTCCTAACGCCAACCACTCCGTGAGTGTAGTGGGTGCTTTTTACGTGTCACCTGCACAGGTGCCAGGCGAGGCTGGCAACGGCCACGGTCGGAATGGTGTATTTTATGTGCCACCGGCATGGAGGCCAGTCGAGGCGGCGCTGGCATCGGCCACGAGTCGGATAGTGCTTTTTACGTACCACCAGAAGAAGACCAGCTTGGAGGAGAAGGGTCTGGAAGCTTATATATAAATATATATATATATATATATCCATGTGTGTTTGTTTGCACCACTTGACAGCCACTGTTGGTGTGTTTACCTCCCTGTAACTTAGCAGTTTGGCAAAAGAGACCGATAGAATAAGTACTAGGCTTTAAAAAAATAGGTCCTGGGGTGAATTTGTTCAACTAAAACCCTGCATGGCTGCAATCCAAAATGACTGAAACAAGTAAAAATATAATCAACATCATGAGTTTTACATTCATTTTTCATTTCAATGCTTGCAAAAGTTAATTGTTTTTTTTTTCAAACTCTGAGTTTAGCTACTTGTGTTCTTTTGTCATCTCCTTCATGAGGTTCAGTTTCACTGCTTCTACCCATGTCTTCCTGGGTATTCCACTTCTCTTGACCCTTCTACATCAGTCTCTCTCTCTCTCTCTTTACTCTCTTTTACTTGTTTCAGTCATTTGACTGCAGCCATGCTGGAGCACCGCCTTTTAGTCGAGCAAATCGACCCCCGGGATTTATTCTTTTGTAAGCCCAGTACTGATTCTATCGGTCTCTTTTGCCGAACTGCTAAGTGACGGGGATGTAAACACACCAGGGGGACAAACACAGACACACAAACACATACACACACACACATATATATATATATATATATATACATATATACGACAAGCTTCTTTCAGTTTCCGTCTACCAAATCCACTCACAAGGCATTGGTCGGCCTGGGGCTATAGCAGAAGACATTTGCCCAAGATGCCATGCAGTGGGACTGAACCCGGAACCATGTGGTTGGTTAGCAAGCTACTTACCACACAGCCACTCCTGCGCCTATATTTTGCCCTTCTTCATCATCATTGTACATTTACATTATGTATTCATACGAGCATAGCCAGTACACTTGCACTCTGCAAATTGGTCCCTCTTGTACCCAGTTTTTCTCTTACCCCATCTATACTTTGTTGTTTATGTTTACCAGCATTACACATCCAGCAAATTATGCTCACCATTCTTATTTTTATCCAACCACTGCTCATCCTTTGAATTCAGATATTTTAGACAGAAAATCTTATTACCATTATTATTATTGTTTTACTTCTCAGAATGTTTGGCCTTATTTGTTCTGGTAGATTCCATGAGAGTGAACAGCAGCCTACCGTCAGAGGTCTCACAGGGTCTCTTTCTGCATATTATAAGCTTTGATACTTGATTGTTAATTATCCAAATACCAGTCTCAAAATCCTAGCTGTCCCTAGCAGGGTAGTTTTTTTTGGGGGGGGGGCTTGCTCTGATCTCATGTCAATTCCGATTTCTCTGATATATTTCTCAGACCTGGTTGTTAGTGCTCTGAGTGCCCCTACAACTACTGGAATAACAAACGCTCTCCACATTCTCAAAATTTTGTCTTTTAGTAGTCTGTACTTTTCGATCTCCCTCTCTCTCTTTTACTCTTTTACTTGTTTCAGTCATTTGACTGCAGCCATGCTGGAGCACCGCCTTTAGTCGAGCAAATCGACCCCGGGACTTATTCTTTTGTAAGCCAAGTACTTATTCTATCGGTCTGTTTTGCCGAACCACTAAGTAACGGGGACATAAACACACCAGCATCGGTTGTCAAGCTATGTTAGGGGGACAAACACAGACACACAAACACACACACACACATATATATGACAGGCTTCTTTCAGTTTCCGTCTACCAAATCCACTCACAAGGCTCTGGTCGGCCCGAGGCTATAGCAGAAGACACTTGTCCAAGGTGCCATGCAGTGGGATTGAACCCGGAACCATGTGGTTGGTAAGCAAGCTACTTACCACACAGCCACTCCTGCGCCGATCTGTTCTACTTCTTTGTTACTTATTTGTGCATCTCCAGGTATTGCAATCTTGGTTTCCTTTTTTCCTTTATCACAAAAATATCTTGTTTCCGAGCCTCAATTAGGGAGTCACATTGGATTGTAAAGTCCCACAGTATCTTATGTTCCATGTTCTCAGTGATTCTTTCTGGCTCTTGTTTGTACCATTTCCATGCTCTGTTCAGTCTGTACTTTTTACATAGCTTTCAATGGATGAACCTAGTCATGTTATCGTGTCTCCTTCTGTAGTGCTATAGGGCCAGCTTGCTACACTCACTCACTCACAATAATAAAAATAATAATAATGAAATTATTGTATACAGTGCTCAGGTGCACCACAACTTGTCAGAAAATGCGTACAAAGTGTATGCAGTAATGTACAAATGTCTGGAAAGCGAACAGTGTATGAGGCAGATACATGCTTGTGTGTGTATGGAGAGGAGGAAATCAGGTGTAGTGTTGGCGAATCTCAGAAAGCATGGAAGTTTTGAAGGATGCAGTGCTCCGACAACTAACAACTTTTGCCAGCAGTTTGTTCTATGCTTCAGCAACTCTCAGCGTGAAAAAGACAATATGTGAGATTGTTTCATTTCTGCTGCTACATATCCTACAAAGGGGTGATTCGCTGCTCTTATCTATTTAGAACTTGGTGTAATTAGTCCATCATTATTATTATTATCATTATTATTATTGAAGGCGACAAGCTGGCAGAATCGTTGGCACACCAAGCGAAATGCTTAGTGGTATTTCGTCTGCTGCTACGTTCTGAGTTCAAATTCCGCCGAGGTCGACTTTGCCTTTCATCCTGTCGGGGTCGATTAAATAAGTACCAGTTATGCACTGGAGTCGATATAATCAACTTAATTCCTTTGTCTGTCCTTGTTTGTCCTCTCTGTGTTTAGCTCCTTGTGGGTAGTAAAGAAATAGGAATTTCGTCTGCTGCCATGTTCTGAATTCAAATTCCACCAAGGTTGACTTTGCCTTTCATCCTTTTGGGGTCGATTAAATAAGTACCAGTTATGCACTGGGGTTGATGTAATCGACTTAATCTCCCTCCCCCAAAGCTGCCCTTGTGGCAAAAATTTTAAATCATTATTGTTATTATTATTATCATTATTATTGTTAGGGTGGTGAGCTAGCAGAATCATTAGCATGCTTAGTAGCATTTTATCTTTACATTCTGAATTCAAATTCTGCCAAGGTGAACTTTGCCTTTCATCTTTTTGGGGTCGATAAAATAAATACTAATTGAACACTGGGGTTGATGTAACATCAGGCTTTATGTCTATAATAGAAAGCTTTATTATTGTTGTTATTAATAATAATGATGTTTCAAATTTTGGCTCAAGGCCAGCAATTTTAGTTGATTACATTGAACACACATACACACACACTCATACATATTATTATTATACTCTTACTCTTTTACTCTTTTACTTGTTTCAGTCATTTGACTGCAGCCATGCTGGAGCACCGCCTTTAATCGAGCAACTCGACCCCGGGACTTATTCTTTGTAAGCCCAGCACTTATTCTATCGGTCTCTTTTGCCGAACCACTAAGTGACAGGGACATAAACACACCAGCATCGGTTGTCAAGCAATGCTAGGGGGACAAACACAGACATACACACATACACATACATATATATATATACATATATAACAAATCCACTCACAAGGCTTTGGTCGGCCCAAGGCTGTAGTAGAAGACACTTGCCCAAGGTGCCACGCAGTGGGACTGAACCCGGAACCATGTGGTTGGTAAACAAGCTACTTACCCATTATTATTATTATTATTATTATTATTATTATTATCATTATTATTATTATTGTTGTTATTATTATAAGCAAATAGAGTGTGAGAAACTATAGGTATATGTGATACTAGCAGTATCGCCTGGCGTTGCTCGGGTTTGTAAGGGAAATAACTATATAAGCATTTTTAGAGAGTTACTTCCCTTATAGATGCCAATTCGGGCTTTCTTAGCCTTTTCTGTTTTGGTGTCTTCAAGCCATGAAGTCGTTGTTCTAAAAGAACGCTGGTCTCCTTGACAACGCTTTACGACGTTGATTTCCTTACACTCCCTTCCCCACAGCTTCACGAGGGAGGGAAGAAGGGGGAGAAGCAAACAGGTGCAGATGTGAGCATGGACGCCAACTCCGCCGCCATCGACACATGAAAAATTATGCATTAAAATGGAATAAAAAATGATGGTAAATTATTTTTAAAATCGTAGACTCATCGTAGACACGCGCTAATACCCAGACGGGCTCGATATGAATCACGACTATAAGATACCCGAATTTGGTTAAACTGCACCGCAAAATGTGGGAGTAGTTAGGAATCTAAATCGAAGGGGACACTCACACAACTATAGTTTTATATATATAGATTTTAACATCACACACATAATAAAAAAAATGGAGAATGGGTGACTCTAGAAATGTGATGATGATATATATTTACAGTTCAATGAAATGAGTCAGTAACATTTAAGACTCTTGTTATGGTTACCACACAATCAATTGACAATTTGGATCAGCAGAACAAAAATGAGTCAATACATGTATAACAGGATCATACAGATCAAGGCCCATGGAGTTAATATATCATGAAGGCCAATGTCCACTACTATGTTAATAATAAACATTGTGTACAGTGCTCAGGTGCACTACAACTCATCTAAAGTGTATATATAATCAGGTGTAGTTTCGGCGGATTTCGGAAAGCATGAGGGCCTTAAAGGATGCAGTGTCATGGCAGTCAACAACTGACGCAGGCAGTTTATTCCATGCTTCAGCAACTCTGAGCGTGAAAAAATGTTTCCGAAAGTCATGGAAGCTGTGTTGTTTTCTGACTTTGTAGGCATGTCCACGTGTGTTAGACACATGGAGATCAAAAAGGTGTTCAGTGTTGTTGTTGGTGAGGTGGTTGATAACATTGTGGGTGTTTACCAAGTCCGTCGCCAGACGCCGGAGCTTCAGTGAATCCATGCCCAGGGAAACAAGGCGCTCAGAATATGGTAGGTGTCTGATGGAGGGTATGCGTTTGGTTGCACGTCTCTGGACAGATTCCAGGAGGTCAATGTTCTGAGCAAGATAGGGGTTCCTATGTTTATTTAGAATAACTGACTGCATCATCAGTAATGCTTATCTCAGAAGAAGACCTTTACCTGACACAAAATTACCATCTGTAAAATCTCCTGTTCTAAGAAAATATGCAAATATCTGAAATTTTAAGCTTTACGAGAAAAAAAAAAGTAGATATGTTAGGTAAGAAAAAGAAAATGAGTGAATAGATAAAAAGACAGACAAATAGATTGATACATATATGCATAGATACATACATACATAGACATATAGATAGATAGATAGATAGATAGATAGATAGACAGAGGCAGACAGACAGGATAGATAGAGGGACAGAGGCAGACAGACAGGATAGATAGAGGGACAGAGGCAGACAGACAGGATAGATAGAGGGACAGAGGCAGACAGACAGGATAGATAGATAGATAGATAGATAGATAGATAGATAGATAGTTAGATAGATAGATAGTTAGTTAGATAGATAAGTTTCTTTATTGGCCACACAGGGCTGCACACAGATGGGACAAATTACAAGGTAGAGCTTTTCTTTTGTGGGATGAAAAAAACAAAAACAAAAAACAAAAGAAACAAAAAAAAGTGGCGATCAAAAGGGATCGTAAAAGCGGAAAAAGAAAAAAAAAAGAAAAAGATAGATAGATAGATAGACAGAGGCAGACAGACAGGATAGATAGAGAGAGACAGAGGCAGACAGACAGGATAGATGGATAGATAGATAGATAGATAGATAGATAGATAGATAGATAGATAGATAGATAATAGATAGATAGACAGACAGACAGACAGATAGATAGATAGATAGACAGATAGATAAAGAGAGAGAATTTATGAGACAAGTAGAAGAAAAAGGGAAGAATAAAATAGAGTGGGTAAAAGAGTAAGAAAGGTGACTAGGTAGCAGAGAGAAGAAGAGATAACAATAGACAGATATATAATAAGAGGAGCTGAAAAGAAGTGAAGGTTGAAGAGAAAATGTGAATGTGATAGAATGTAAGGAACCGAGCATGCTTTAGATGGTGATAAGAGGTATGGAACTGATAACCTTGAAAACATTTAATTCAACTTATTTTGCCCTTCAACAAGTTATGTTTACATTCAATTTATTTTTAATGAAATGCTTTATAAACAAATAGATAAGACATCTTTTTCATATGAATAGATTTGTGAGTTTTCATTAGAAACCAAAGTGACTAAGTAGTTAACCCTTTTGTTACTGTATTTCTGTTGAGATGCTCTGTGTTTCTTCCAATTATTTTAAATATAAGAAAGAATTTAGTAAAATAACATCGTTATCATTGAGCTAGTGTTAGGGTCATAAATTGTGACTAAAATTTGGTGGAAATTTTGAATTCAAAACTTATGAAAACAAGACATTTATACTAAAGAGCCAGAGCCGGTTTCAGCCGGGTTGGTAACGAAAGGGTGAGCTGGTTTCGTTACTGAAATATCACAGGTTCATTTGTCCTAGAAACTGGACTTGCATTAAATGATTTCTGTAGAGATGGGAATGGTATGGGATACAAAGGCGGCGAGCAGGCAGAAACGTTAGCACGCCGGGCGAAATGCTTAGCAGTATTTTGTTTGCCGCTACATTCTGAGTTCAAATTCCGCCGAGGTCGACTTTGCCTTTCATCCTTTTGGGGTCGATTAAATAAGTACCAGTTATACACTGGGGTCGATATAATCGACTTAATCCGTTTGTCTGTCCTTGTTTGTCCTCTCTGTTTTTAGCCCCTTGTGGGTAGTAAAGAAATAGGTATGGGATACTGTTATGACTAAATTTGTTGTAAACCACGCTATGTAAGATCTCCTCTATTTTCTTTACTTAACCATAATTCTAATCCAAAGTGTAGCACTTGAAAGGTTACACTGAGAACCTCTTTCTATGAGAGACGAAACTTTTATATTTAGAGTGAAGGCAGTTTGGTCACTCTGAAAGGTAAATGCTTAGTGCCGGTCGAGAGATTTGTAGTCCAGTAAGTCAACTGTTCTGGTGTTTATTGACCAGTTAGATCAGCAGTGAGATTTTCCTTTGTGGTAAGTAGCTTGCTTACCAACCACATGGTTCCGGGTTCAGTCCTGCTGCGTGGCACCTTGGGCAAGTGTCTTCTTCTATAGCCTCGGGCCAACCAATGCCTTGTGAGTGGATTTGGTAGACGGAAACTGAAAGAAGCCTGTCGTATATATGTATATATATATGTATGTATGTGTGTGTATGTTTGTGTGTCTGTGTTTGTCCCCCTAGCATTGCTTGACAACCGATGCTGGTGTGTTTGCGTCCCCGTAACTTAGCGGTTCGGTAAAAGAGACCAATAGAATAAGTCCTGGGGTCGAGTTGCTCGATTAAAGGCGGTGCTCCAGCATGGCTGCAGTCAAATGACTGAAACAAGTGAAAGAGTAAAAGAGTACCATCTTAAAAAAAAGGGAAGAGCAACAACTATAGTTCTTCTTTGGTTTTTGTATTAATCTCAATACACAGCACATTTTTAACACCTGAGCCCTTACTTACCTTTAGTAGAGTTTGTTTTGTTGCACTCTGACTTGCCGAAAGGTGGTGTTTGCATTTACATAAATTTCATTCTTTATATCACTCAATTCTCTCACCGGGACATTAACATTGAAAACTTCCAGTAATATTAGTTCAATGCTTCTTACTCATTTCTCTAAATTCTTCTTTTGTCTTTACCACTCATTGGATTGCTCTAACCACGAAGAGTTGTTCCACCATCTCTAATCCTCATTAAGGACTTCTGTCTCTAATGTCACCAGCAGTTATCCTACCATCCTCATAAAAGCACATCTCTCTCAGGTTAACTCTATATGATGACATCGCCCTTAGTGTTTTCAATGCATACAGCTTCTGTTGGCTGTTACCATTCTTCCATACTGAATTTGCTGGTACAAAAACCATATTGTTTGTCATCCCTAACTGTTTCTGCTAGTTGGTATTTTCACCTGCCTGCTTCTCTGATTGACACATCAACCCGCTAAAAACTCTTGACCTCTTCCCAACCATTAAACTTACCTTTACTCTGCTATCACAACCCAGTTGTGAACCAAACAATGCAAAATCTCTTGTGCAGCAACCCTGATTCATGTATTTCTTTTGTACTCCAAGATAGTCGACCAGACCTTTTACTCCTTTTATACTGACAAAAAAGATTCACTTCTGACCTATTTGTCATAGCACAGCAGATGACAAATATAATTTTCCCAAATTCTGCAGATATTTTTATTATCATAATACAATCTATCACTCCTGATATTTATAAATTTACAGTTCCTAATAAATTTATAAATTATCAATAATATCAAATTTCAAAACCAAAAATACACCACCACCCATCATTATATCTACCCAAGCATTTTTTAACCGACTGCTAATATCAACAACTTCAAAGAGATAATCTACTTGGTAAATTTTAATGATGCTCTTGTAGTTAATGATGTCCAAGCCTTTTAGACGATGACAATGACTATCAATAGAGATAATACCTTTCATCTCAAAAACTTTTAATTTATCATACATTTGATATCGTTTTAAGATATCATACATTAAGCTATACACTTGAAATATACAAGTGATATATATATATCATCATCATCATCATCATCATTTAACGTCCGCTTTCCATGCTAGCATGGGTTGGACGGTTCAACTGGGGTCTGGGGAGCCCAAAAGCTGCACCAGTCCAGTCAGATCTGGCAGTGTTTCTACAGCTGGATGCCCTTCCTAACGCCAACCACTCCGAGAGTGTAGTGGGTGATTTTATGTGCCACCGACACAGGTGCCAGACGAGGCTGGCAAACGGCCACGTTCGGATGGTGTTTTTTTTTTATGTGCCACCGACACAGGTGCCAGACAAGGCTGGCAGACGGCCACGCTCGGATGGTGTTTTTATGTGCCACCGACACAGGTGCCAGATGAGGCTGGCAAACGGCCACGATCGGATGGTGCTTGTTACGTGCCCACAGCACGGAGGCCAGTCGATGCGGTACTGGCTACGGCCACGTTCGGATGGTTTTATTGTGTGCCACGTGCCACCGGCACTGGTACCACAAAGATACAAATTCCATTGATGTTCATCTATTTTGATTTGTTTTGATTTGATTTTCACTTGCCTCAACAGGTCTTCACAAGTGTCACAAGAAGGAAGGTATGCACAGGTGGACTGACTACGTCCCAGGTAGGGGCCATGGGTTATGGCCTGACTAGTCTTGCCGGGTCTTCGGATGGTGTTTTTATGTGCCACCGACACAGGTGCTAGATGAGGCTGGCGAACGGCCACGATCGGATGGTGTTTGCCATGTGCCCACAGCACGGAGGCCAGTCGATGCGGTACTGGCTACGGCCACTTTCGGATGTGCCCACAGCACGGAGGCCAGTCGATGCGGTACTGGCTACGGCCACTTTCGGATGGTTTTCTCTTGTGTGCCACCGGCACTGGTACCACAAAGATACAAATTCCATTGATGTTCATCTATTTTGATTTGTTTTGATTTGATTTTGATTTGATTTTCACTTGCCTCAACAGGCCTTCACAAGTATCACAAGGAGGAAGGTATGCACAGGTGGACTGACTACGTCCCAGGTAGGGGCCATGGTTTATGGCCTGACTAGTCTTGCCGGGTCTTCGGATGGTGTTTTTATGTGCCACCGACACAGGTGCTAGATGAGGCTGGCGAACGGCCACGACCGGATGGTGTTTGTTATGTGCCCACAGCACGATGGCCAGTGATGCGGTACTGACTACGGCCATGTTCGGATGGATTCTTGTGTGCCACCGGCACTGGTACCACAAGCGTACTGACTACTTTTTATGTGCCACCAACACAGGTGCTAGATGAGGCTGGCGAACGGCCACGATCGGATGGTGTTTGCCATGTGCCCACAGCACGGAGGCCAGTCGATGCGGTACTGGCTACGGCCACTTTCGGATGTGCCCACAGCACGGAGGCCAGTCGATGCGGTACTGGCTACGGCCACTTTCGGATGGTCTTCTCTTGTGTGCCACCGGCACTGGTACCACAAAGATACAAATTCCATTGATGTTCATCTATTTTGATTTGTTTTGATTTTGATTTTGATTTTGATTTTCACTTGCCTCAACAGGCCTTCACAAGTATCACAAGGAGGAAGGTATGCACAGGTGGACTGACTACGTCCCAGGTAGGGGCCATGGTTTATGGCCTGACTAGTCTTGCCGGGTCTTCGGATGGTGTTTTTATGTGCCACCGACACAGGTGCTAGATGAGGCTGGCGAACGGCCACGACCGGATGGTGTTGTTATGTGCCCACAGCACGATGGCCAGTGATGCGGTACTGACTACGGCCATGTTCGGATGGATTCTTGTGTGCCACCGGCACTGGTACCACAAGCGTACTGACTACTTTTTATGTGCCACCACACAGGTGCTAGATGAGGCTGGCGAACGGCCACGATCGGATGGTGTTTGCCATGTGCCCACAGCACGGAGGCCAGTCGATGCGGTACTGGCTACGGCCACTTTCGGATGTGCCCACAGCACGGAGGCCAGTCGATGCGGTACTGGCTACGGCCACTTTCGGATGGTCTTCTCTTGTGTGCCACCGGCACTGGTACCACAAAGATACAAATTCCATTGATGTTCATCTATTTTGATTTGTTTTGATTTTGATTTTGATTTTGATTTTCACTTGCCTCAACAGGCCTTCACAAGTATCACAAAGAGGAAGGTATGCACAGGTGGACTGACTACGTCCCAGGTAGGGGCCATGGTTTATGGCCTGACTAGTCTTGCCGGGTCTTCGGATGGTGTTTTTATGTGCCACCGACACAGGTGCTAGATGAGGCTGGCGAACGGCCACGACCGGATGGTGTTTGTTATGTGCCCACAGCACGATGGCCAGTGATGCGGTACTGACTACGGCCATGTTCGGATGGATTCTTGTGTGCCACCGGCACTGGTACCACAAGCGGTACTGACTACTTTTTATGTGCCACCGACACAGGTGCTAGATGAGGCTGGCGAACGGCCACGACCGGATGGTGTTTGTTATGTGCCCACAGCACGATGGCCAGTGATGCGGTACTGACTACGGCCACGTTCGGATGGATTCTTGTGTGCCACCGGCACTGGTACCACAAGCGGTACTGACTACGGCCACGTTTGGATGGATTCTTGTGTGCCACCGGCACTGGTACCACAAAGATACAAATTCCATTGATGTTCATCTATTTTGATTTGTTTTGATTTTCACTTGTCTCAACAGGTCTTCACAAGTGTCACAAGAAGGAAGGTATGCACAGGTGGATCGACTACGTCCCAGGTAGGGTCCACGGGATATGGCCTGACTAGTCCTGCCGGGTCCTCTCATGCACAGCACACTTCCATAGGACTCGGTCTTCAGTCATTTCCTTGGTGAGACCTAAAGTTCGAAGGTCGTGCTTCACCACCTCGTCCCAGGTTTTCCTGGGTCTACCTCTTCCACAGGTTCCCTCAACTGCTAGGGTGTAGCACTTTTGCACACAACTATCTTCAGCCATTCTCGTCACATGACCATACCAGCGCAGCCGTCTCTCTTGCACACCACAACTGACACTTCTTAGGTTCAACTTTTCTCTCAAAGTACTTACACTCTGACGATTATGAACACTGACATTACACATCCATCGGAGCATACTGGCTTCATTTCTTGCAAGCTTACGCATATCCTCAGCTGTCACGGCCCATGTTTCACTACCATGTAGCATGGCTGTACGTACACACGCATCATATAGTCTGCCTTTTACTCTTAGCGAGAGGCCTTTTGTCACCAGCAGGGGTAAGAGCTCTCTAAACTTTGCCCAGGCTATTCTTACTCTAGCAGTTACACTTTCAGCACACCCACCCCCGCTACTGACTTGGTCTCCTAGGTAGCGGAAGCTATCAACTACTTCTAGTTTGTCTCCCTGGAACGTGGTAGAAGTTGGTCTCTGCACATTTCCAGTGTTTATTTCTCTTGAGTATATATATATATATATATATATATATATATGTATGTATGTATTATATATATATATGTATGTATGCATTATATACATATATATGTATTATATATATATATATATATATATATATATATATATGTATTATATATATATATGTATTATATATGTATTATATATATGTATTATATATATGTATTTTATAAAATTATATATATATATATATATGAGCCTGGTGCAGCCTCCTGGCTTCCCAGACCCCGGTCGAACCGTCCAACCCGTGCTAGCACAGAAAATGGACGTTAAACGATGATGATGATGATGATGATGATGATAATATATAATATTTGGCTGACCGGTTCGCAGAACACCTCCGAGACATCCGCCTCACTAATGACACCCCAGTCTCACGCCATTTCTACTCTACCGGTCACTCTTTGCAACACCTGTCCGTGTTTGGATTGTCCTTGCACAGAGGCCATCCTGACACCCGTTTGCACCATGAACAGGAATTAATCATCTCTCTTCGCTCCTTTACGCCATTTGGGCTCAACTCTCCTCCCTTCTTCATCTAACCTCCTCTCCTTGCCTCTCTACCCCTCCCTCCTGCTTCCTCCCACCCAACTCTCCTCTTTTGCCCGACTCCCACTTCTCTTCACCCCTACTCTCTTTCCCTCTTCTCTCTTACTTTCTTCCTTCTTTCTCTCTTCTCTCTTACTCTCTTACTCTTTCACTCTCTCTTTCTCTCTTCTCTTTTACTCTTTCTCCTCACGTACCCACCTTCCCCTTCTCCTTCATTGTCAAGCCTTCCCCATAAGGCCACCCCACCCCGACACATTCCTACTCCACCTTCCCTATCCTTCCCATCCCCCATCCTATCCCTACACCCTCTCCCACATACCACACATCTACCCCCACCCTCTGCCTCCACACAAGCCCCACCTCTACTCCCACCCTCTGCCTACCCATATACCCCAACCCTCAGCTGAACCCACACCTCACCCGTGCTTTCCCCACTCTCGCCTCCCCCACCTCCCAACAACATCATACCACACCATACAACATTACACATCTATCTGAAGGGATTTGTGATTTTTCTCCCTTCCTACTTTGTTTGTTGCTAGATTTTGTTTTTTGCTAGATTGACTCTAAGGCCCTTCAATTTTAGACCTTGCCTCCACACCTGAAGCTTCTTCTCTAGTTCTGATAGTGACTCAGCTATTAGTGCAAGGTCATCAGCATAGAGGAGATCCTAGGGGCAGCCTGTCTTGAATTCCTCTGTTATTGCCTGGAGGACTATGATGAATAGAAGGGGACTGAGGATGGATTCTTGGTGAACCCCTACTTCTACCTGGAAATTTTCACTATACTCATTGCTAACCCTCATCTTTTTGACAGCATCCCTGTACATGGCTTGTACAGCTCTTACCAACCAATCATCTATCCCTAGTTTCCACATTGACCACTAGATAAGGGATCAGGGGATCCTGTCAAAGGCTTTCTCCATTTCAGTGAAAGCCAAGTACAGAGGGTTATCTTTTGTTAGGAATTTCTCCTGCAGCTGTCTTACCATAAATATAGCATCAGTGGTGCTTCTCCCTGGTGCAAATCCAACCTACATATTGTCTAAACTAACTCACTCCCTAATTGGTTGGGCTAGGACCCTCTCCGTGACTTTCATCATTTGATCCAACAATTTGATACCTCTGTAATTATTCCTATCTAATGCGTCACCTTTGTAGCAGTTGATTATGGTGCTGGTACACCAGTCATTAGGTATGACTCCTACATGTATCACCTAGCTGAGTATATTTGATTTTTTTGATTTTTCCAGTTTCAGCTAATGAGCTGTGGCCATGCTGGGGCACCGCCATTTTTTAAATGCTTACAGCACCTAGGGTTCCCAAGCGGTCACCCATCTAAGTACTAACTAGGCTCGATGTTGCTTAACTTCGGTGATCGGACGAGAACCGGTGTGTTCAACGTGATATGACCGTAAGCAAGAATACTTATGAGTGACTAGACTATAGCCTACACCACCAGATATTTTAAGCATCTCAGCAGTGATTCCTGATGGACTGGGGACTTTCCCTGTTTTCATACCCTTAATTGCTTTATCTACCAAAGTACTGTCAATTCAAATAGCTGGTCCCTCTATTAGGTCCACATTTAGAAAATTCTTTCTCCCATTCATTCTCTACATTTAACAACTTTTCATAGTGGCATCTCCAAGTCTCTTTGCAGCATCATTAAATGCAAGTGAGCCATCATCCATGTGGACACATTTCTCCCCTATGATACCACAATTCTCTCTCACACACTGTTTTGCAATATGAAACACTTCAAGTCTCTGATCCTCATGATGCTGAACATAGGCAAATTTTTCCTTATCTGCTTCCCCTCTGGCTAAGTAAACTTGTCTCCTAGCTTCTCTTCTGGCAATCTGATAAGTTCCCTGCTACCACCACACTTCCAATCCTTCCATGCCTATTTCTTTTTCCCTAATGGCCCTGTCAACTACATTGTTCCACCACTATGTTACTTTAGGTTAAGAGGGGCCTTTACACCATTGACAAATCTGGTCAGTAGCTCTCAACAAGTTGTCCTCCACAATATGTGATACTATATCCTCCTCCTTTTTGTCAAAAGCTTCAAGTAATATGTCTCTAAATCTCTGTCCAGTCAGAGGATCCTTAAGCTTCTAGACCCCTTCTTTCCCATGCCGGTCATCTTCTGGGCAGCTATTAAGCTCTAATCCTGAAGTCACTAATTACTAGTCTATATTGTGGGGTGCATTCTTTACCTGGGAAAGTTTTGGCCTTTATAAGTAGCCATGTTTCCCGTTTGCTGGCGAGAATGTAGTCAATCTGACCAGTGTACCCACCAGACTGGTAGGTTTCCTGAAGTTAGTATTACAAATCATAAGATCATTTGCATCACAGAACTGCAGCAGTCTGGTTCCCTCCTCATTGCGGGAACCAAATCTATTTGCCACCACGTACACCATGGATGTTGTCCAACATACCCGTTGAAGTCGCCAGCCACAAAGAGAAGGTCTCTGTCATTTGTTGACAAAGTAGTCTGCAAGAGGGTGTCATAAAATTGGTCTTTCTGTTCATCAGCTAGCCCTGACTGAGGGGCATAGGCCGAGATAATAGTTGTGAATCCATGTTGCAGCATTAATCTAAGCTTAAGTATTCTATCACAGACTCTGACTACCTCGATTACCTTATCAACCCATTTCATCACAAGGAGTATACCCATGCCCCCAACCCCATCAGTGTTCCCTACATAGAAAATCTTATACCTATGTTCTTTGCCTGTGAAGAACCTAGCAGAACTTCCTCTCCACTGGAGAACTTCTCTTCAAATTTTGGTACAAGACCAGTAATTTTGTGGGGTAGGGTTTTAGTCAATTTCATTGACCTCAGTACTTGATTGGTACTTATTTTACTGAACAAGAATGGATGAAAGGCAACGTTGACCCCAGCAATATTTGAACTCATAACCTAATGAGCCAGAAGAAATGTTGCTGAGCATTTTGTACAATGCACTAACTGTTTTAGCACTGCCTTGAAGGTTTTTAATAAAATGAATTGAACCTAGTAATAATTTTTTAAAGTCTGGTACTTATTCTAAGTTATGAGGATGTAAACAAACCAATATTGGTTCACACACACACAATAGGTTTCTTTCAGTTTCTGTCGACCAAATTCACCCACAATGCTTAGATTGGCCTGGTTCTGTAGTAGAAGATAATTACCCAAGATGCCACACAGTGGGATTGAACCTAGAGCCATGTAGTTGAGAAGCAAACATCTTACCATACAGCCTTGCCTGCGCTTACATTATATTCTATATTTGAATTAATCTTTGTAGAAGATAAAATAGAAAAACAAAAAATAAAGGAACAAAGTAGACTGTTGACAGTAGTTTCTTTAATTCTTTAGCATTTAAACTGACCATATCTGGCTGGCTCAAATATTCTACATGTTTTATGTTCAAACTGGCCATATTCAGCCTCTCACACCCACCCTACAGTGTCTTTCTCAAAATAAACAATCATCATCATCATCATCATCGTTTAGCATCCGCTTTCCATGCTAGCATGGGTTGGACGGTTCAACTGGGGTCTGGGAAGCCAGAAGGCTGCACCAGGCCCAGTTTGATCTGGCAATGTTTCTACGGCTGGATGCCCTTCCTAACGCCAACCACTCCATGAGTGTAGTGGGTGCTTTTTACGTGCCACCGGCACAGGGGCCAGGCGAGGCTGGCAAACAGCCACAATCGGATGGTGCTTTTTATGTGCCACCGGCACGGGGGCCAGGCGAGGCTGGCAACGGCCACGAACGGATGTTGCTTTTTACGTGCCTCCGGCACGAGGCCAGTTGGGGCGGTGCTGGCAACGGCCACGAACGGATGGTGCTTTTTACGTGAAGCTACAAGATAATGCATGATTAATTCAAAACAATGTAAATGAATATGCATTGCATTAGATAGAACAATCAGAACGCAAGAGGATTAATGTTATAAAGTTGTGGGTCTAAATATAGTGACTGTCTTTGTGAACAATGTGAAGGAGAAAGAGTAAAAATTCATATGTTGAGACTATTAGGACGTTCATTGTTATTTTTTGTGAAATTACAACAGATAAGTGGAGACTGATTAGCAAATTAATTTGTGCCTTATCTGTAGAGAGTAGTAAAGTTGTTTCCTTCAAATTATTATGGTTAGCTGGTAATATGATAATTATTAAGTTACTGAATTACTGTTTTGGTTAGCAATATGTTTGACTTTATAATGTATCATAGAGTAAATCTAAGATTTTTAACCGATATTTTATGTGTGTCAAACTGACTTAAATACACATTGTAAACAACTCTTCTTTATAACATCTTTTCTTGGACAGAAAAGAGTGGGTGAAGCTACAAACACTGTCTCTGAAGACAGAGATAGTTGTACAGTTCCTGATGTGATTTCAAAAAAAATTCATACTAGTTGGTTAGATCCTTTTATTTTTTTATTTCATGAGTAGCCAAAGCCGGTGCCACCTCGACTGGCTTCCATAAAATGCACCATCCGAATTGTGGCCGATGCCAGCGCCGCCTCGACTGGCTTCCGTGTCAGTGGCACATAAAAAGCACCATCCGAATCGTAGCCGAAGCCAGTGCCGCCTTGACTGGCTTCCATAAAATGCACCAATCCGACCATGGCCGATGCCAGCCTCGCCTGGCACCAGTGCAGGTGGCACGTAAAAAGCACCCACTACACTCACAGAGTGGTTGGCGTTAGGAAGGGCATCCAGCTGTAGAAACTTTGCCAGATAAGACCGGAGCCTGGTGCAGCCTTCTGGCTTCCCAGATCCCCTGTCGAACCGTCCAACCCATGCTAGCATGGAAAACGGATGCTAAACGATGATGATGATGATGAATATCACGAAGAGATTGTATAAAACACAGTTTGTTTACAGTTGACATGTGTAGTTAACTCCTCAATCTACTGTATTTTCTGGCACACATGTTGACATATGTTGTGTAAACAGTCAAACATTGTTAACATATCTTGTCAAATCTTACTGCATTTCACATGGAATTCGGTCCTCTAAAGTCATATTGGTGTATAAGGTAACCTACCTTTTTTTTGGCTGTAAATTTTGGTCTGAAAAATTCGACTTGTATGGCAGGGTTAGGGTTGTCAACCCTTGTTTTGTGGTATTGGTTTTGACTGTGTTTCACATGTATTGCAAGCCCCAAGTACTTTAATGTTCATTATATTTTATATACATATTTATTTGCACTTTGTGGCTTATAAAGTGAAATACTCAAGAGACATCATTAGCTGCTAAGAGAAAAACAGAAAAAGTGAGAAAAAAAATTCAGTCTTAAAGGTTGCAGACAAACCTCTGATTTGTAAAAATAGTTTCAAATTTTAGCACAAGTTTGGCAAATTTAGTGTAAGTGGCTAAGTTGATTACACTGATCCTAGTGATCAATTAGTATTTAATTTATCAACCCTGAAAGGATAAAAGATAAAGTCATCTTTGGCAAAATTTGAATTCGGAACATAAAACCAGAAGAAATGCTTCTAAACATTTTGCCTGACATGCTAATGATTCTGCTAGCTTACCACCAAAATTTTAATTCTAAGTAAAAAATTCCAATCAAAATCATAAAAAGAGAACAAAGTATAAAAATCTTTAAACCTTTCCACCCCATTAAACAAATCCTCATTATCCTTATCATGATCATGAACATGACCATGACCATCATTGTCATTTAACGTCTGTTTTCCATGCTGGCATGGGTTGGACACCTTGAAGGAACTAACTAGGCCAGGGACCACACCAGGTTCCATAGTCTGTTTTAGCTTGGTTTCTATAACTGGATGCCCTTTCTAATGCCACCTACTTTACAGAGTGTAGGGGGCGCTTTTTACGTGGCACCAACACCAGAGCATTTTATGTGGCACCAACATCAGTGCTTTTTATGTGGTACTTTGGAATTAGGATATCAATTCTGTTGTGGTGGGCAGGTCTTCTTGAGTATAGTAATGCACCACATATCTCAATTTTCTGTCATCTCCTTCGTAAGGCTTAGTATTTTGAGATCAGCCTTCAATACTTCATTCCATGTCTTCCTGGGTCTCCCTCTTCCACAATTTCCCACCACTTTAAGCGACCAACACTTCTTTATGCCACTCTCCTCATCCATCCACATCAGTTTTTTTTATAAATTAGTAAAGTTTTTACTACAGAATTGTTCCTATTGCATAATCTAAATTTTATTCTGCTTATGCGCAGGAGTGGCTGTGTGGTAAGTAGCTTGCTAACCAACCACACGGTTGCGGGTTCAGTCCCACTGCGTGGCATCTTGGGCAAGCGTCTTCTGCTATAGCCCCGGGCTGACCAATGCCTTGTGAGTGGATTTGGTAGACGGAAACTGAAAGAACCCTGTCGTATATATGTATATATATGTATATGTGTGTCTGTGTTTGTCCCCCTAGCATTGCTTGACAACCGATGCTGGTGTGTTTACATCCCCGTCACTTAATGGTTCGGCAAAAAAAGAGACCGATAGAATAAGTACTAAAAGGTGGTGCTCCAGCATGGCCGCAGTCAAATGACTGAAACAAGTAAAAGAGTAAAAAAGAGTATGCAGCACCTTTGCGAAACAATGTATAGTTTATTCACTATATCTATATGCTTCAGATTCACTGATTTCATTTGATTTCATAAGTGACACAAGTATGTGATGTTGAGAAGCTGCAACAACAGTGAAATCTGTATTTACCTGTTGCGAGCTGGCAGAAACGTTTGCACGCCAGCCGAAATGTGTAGCCGTATTTTGTCTGCCGTTACGTTTTGAGTTCAAATTCCGCCGAGGTCGACTTTGCCTTTCATCCTTTCGGGGGTCGATTAAATAAGTACCATTTACACATTGGGGTTGATATAATCGACTTAATCCGTTTATCTGTCCTTGTTTGTCCCCTCTGTGTTTAGCCCCTTGTGGGTAGTAAAGAAATATGTATTTACCTGTTGCTCTTGCAGCCACTTCTCAGGTGAGATTATTTTGCCTAACTTTGAAGTATATCATGGTTTTCTCACACAATATGTCTGTAAAGGGATTTTTCCTGGTCAAAATCCACAGTTTCTGGTTTTTCAACTACATACATACTATAAGTATGTTATATAGATAAAACTTTTACTATGGAGCAGCTTCTGTTGCATAAGTATGTATTTATGTATGTATACTCTCTTACTTGTTTCAGTCATTTGACTGTGGCCATGCTGGAGCAACGCCTTTTAGTCGAGCAAATTGACCCCGAGACTTATTCTTTGTAAGCCCAGTACTTATTCTATCGGTCTCTTTTGCCGAACCGCTAAGTGACGGGGACGTAAACACACCAGCATTGGTTGTCAAGCAATGCTAGGGCGACAAACACAGACACACATATACACATATATATATATATGCGACGGGCTTCTTTCAGTTTCTGTCTACCAAATCCACTCACAAAGCATTGGTCGGCCCGGGGCTTGAGTAGAAGACACTTGCCCAAGATGCCACGCAGTGGGACTGAACCTGGAACCATGTGGTTGGTTAGCAAGCTACTTACCACACAGCCACTCCTGTGCCTATATGTGTAAAAACACACACACACAATCATCATAGGCATACTTACACAAATGTTCCCCTACTACCTGACTTTGTTTCCTCATAACTTCCAGAAAAATGGATATTTTTAAGTGAAATTTTCTATGAATACACTTCAGATAGTGCAGATTACAATTATATTGCAATTTAATCTGAAGAAAATTTTCAGAGGCTGGATGGGGAGTTCCATAAAATTCACATGAGTTGGCTTTGTTTCCTCAGAACTTTCATCACAAATTCTGATATAATCAGAATTTACATGATCTGAAGAATATATTTAGAAAATTTCCTTAAAAAATATCCATTTTTCTGGAAGTTATGAGGAAACAAAGTCGGTTGAGGGACACACTTGTGTAGGTAATACCATCATTTTTGTTGCATTTCTGATCTAGAGATGGATATTGATGTGTATGAGTCGCTTTTTAAATGTAATTCTGGAGAAACGAAGAGACAAATCTATCTTATCTTGTCTTACTCATTTTACCCCAGTTAAATTTGTCTTTTATATATGCTCAAATAGAACAGAAATAATTTTCTGAAATAGTGTTCTGAATATGTTATAGTGTTTTTAATGTATTTGGAGATAGTCATTCACTTAGCTGATATAGTTTTTGTAAGGTAGTGAACAATTGTAAAAAATATCTCGTTGCTCTGTCAAAAATGCAGTAAATCTTATTCATTCTGCTCATTTTTTTTCTTTGTTTCATAATCTGTATTTTGTGTTTCCTGTAAATATATGTCTCAAGGTTATCTGTGTCTATCTATCTTACTGCCTCTATGACAGCTCAATTTGGATTTCTCTCATAGCTACTCTCAATACTCTGCATCTTGTCCTGGATGAAGTTGGATTTTAAGTTCACTTGGGCTGTTGCCAGCCTCGGGCCATTGCCAGCTTTGCCTGGCCCCCGTGCCGGTAGCACGTAAAAAGCACCATCTGATCGTGGCCGTTTGCCAGCCTCGTCTGGCACCTGTGCAGGTGGCACATAAAAAGCACCCACTACACTCTCGGAGTGGTTGGCGTTAGGAAGGGCATCCAGCTGTAGAAACACTGCCAGATCAGACTGGGCCTGGCGCAGCCTTCTGGCTTCCCAGACCCCAGTTGAACTGTCCAACCTATGCTAGCATGGAAAACGGACGTTAAACGATGATGATGATGATTTATTTGAGCACAGGGTAAAGGCCCACTTCTGTCATGAATAACCAAGGGATTGCACCTAGAAAGTTCCCATCTGAGTCACAAGTCCAGGCAAGGTTGTTTATAGAAGACCAGCGGTTACTGATGCATACCAGTCTCCCCTCTCCGTGCCACTGATGTTAAAGGCCTATACAACATGGCACCAGTCACGCTGCAACTCATTTCTACAGCTGAGTGAACTGGAGCAATGTGAAATAAAATGTCTTGCTCAAGAACTCAACACATAGCCTCGTCCAGGGATTGAACACACTACATCATAATTGTGAACCTGACGCTATAACCACTGAGCCATGCACCTTCATCATTTGAACACAACTCTATGTTAATCATACTTAAATTATTTGGCTCACACTCACTCAACGTGTCAGACAAATGCAGTTTCTATCCACTAATAAGCCAGGTCAGCTGTGATAACAGTTTGATCTCATTTTGCAGCTTCTGCAAAGCGGGATCAAACCAAGGAAAACAAGGTAACAAATTAATCCTCTTACTAATTCAACTAGATAATAATGTAAGGATATCATTAATATACTACTCAGTTTTTAGATTAAGGAAAGTTAAAAGGATTTATATTTATAAATCAGTTTCACATTCATTATGTCTGAGTTGCATTGAGGGAGCTGTTTATTTGCACGAGAACCTGTTTCTACAGTTGAATGGATATTTCCCAATGCTGGCAACTGGACAATAAGTAGCAGTAGTAACAATAGCAGTAATAGCTTTTAAATGTTTTTATTTATTTTGTACCAGAGACCTATTTATTGATCAGTGACTCTACCTTTGTTAATGTTGTTTGTGAGGTGACAGTAGTCTTAGGAAATAATTTCTGTCATGAATATCATAGTGATAGTATACTCTCTTTACTCTTTTACTTGTTTCAGTCATTTGACTGCGGCCATGCTGGAGCACCGCCTTTAGTCGAGCAAATCGACCCCGGGACTTATTCTTTGTAAGCCCAGTACTTATTCTATTGGTCTCTTTTGCAGAACCACTAAGTGACGGGGATGTAAACACACCAGCATCGGTTGTCAAGCAATGCTAGGGGGAAAAACACAGACACACAAACATATACACACACACTTATATATATATATATATATATATATATATATACATATACGACAGGCTTCTTTCAGTTTCTGTCTACCAAATCCACTCACAAGGCATTGGTCGGCCCGGGGCTATAGCAGAAGACACTTGCCCAAGATGCCACGCAGTGGGACTGAACCCGGAACCATGTGGTTGGTTAACAAGCTACTTACCACTCAGCCACTCCTGCGCCTATAGTGTCTGTTAAGACAGTAATTTCTGCTATGGTTGCTGAAGGTAAAGTGAGTGACTGCTATATTACAGTAACTGGGCCTGAAATTTCTTCTGACCCTGAAGATAAGGGTTAGACGTTGAAATGCATTCCTAGCTATGTTAAGGGTGTACTTTCCCCAAGAGTGATCCTCAGTGCTAGAGAGACCTAAAATTTGGAGTGAATGTGTAGATAGAAGTTGTGTGCTGCTCGTGTTTAAGGGGATGTGGTTTTATAGTCTAACTACATCTGTAGTTACTATAGCAGGGTCAGAAGAAATTTCAGGCCCCACGAAAGGTTCCCTGTAGAGTATTGTTCTCAGATCATCTGCAATGTATGGACATCCAAAACGGCATTCAGCAAAGGGCCACCTGATTGATTGGCATAAACTTACGTTTTCGAACACGCTGCTGATTCTGGCTTACAGGCGTGTTGTTTCCTTATTGCTACTATTATGGCGTCTGCTCCTCTGCGTTAGCCGGACACATGTCATCGGACACATGCATTTCTCTCTTGCTTGTCTCTCCTTTCATTATCTTGTTGTGCCGAACCCCCAGGCCCTACACTAGTCATTATGACCAGCTATAATTGACTTGCAGTGGTTTTAGAAAATTATATTACAGGCCTGTCTAAGGATGACTGAATATATTGTTCTGTAGACTTCTCTAAGCTAAATTAAGATGAGTAAACAGAAGCGATGTTGCTGATATTAATCAGATCTCCTTTTCTTGTACAACTTCATTCATATCAACGATGCACTCTAGGAACATAAGTCACATCCATACTTCGCTGGCATTTTATTATATCAATTCTAGAGTGACGAAAGGTTAATCTGGCCTCGGAAGGATTTGAACTCGATCGAAAGAGCCGTAAAAAACACACCAAGGTATTTTATCCGACGCGCTAACAATACCGTTAAAGTCAAAAACCGTCTTAAGCCTGCTACATCGTTTACTTAGGACGACTCACCGTTCATTTCTATCGTCTCTTCGCTACATTTTATAAGATAAAGAACAAATTCAACCAACAAATCTGTTTGGTGGAGTTGAATAATTTATAAATGAATAAATCATCATCGTTGTGGACAGAAGAAAAGAATGATATAAGATTAAGAAAAGCGGGGGGGGGGTATAGAGCGGGAGTAGTAGCAGTGACGGGGGAGAGAAAGAAAGAGCTTGAGCGTGGTAGATGGTGGGAACATATTCTTTGATTTGAGATATTTCTTCACATTTAACTACTTTAACAGTTTAAAGCGCGAATATAACAACGAAAGGTAAGAATGACAGAGCTATTTTCTTCCATGCTATCGACATTATGAGATTATTATCATTATTTATCAAATTCTTCAAGTGTTTTTTTGCAACTTATAATTATTGATGATTCTTCATATAATGTTAACTATTGCATCATCTTAACATATGGTCGGAACGAGGATTGTACATCGGTTTAAATTACGGCCAATAAATAACATATAATCTGCTTTTATTTTAATCACTCCAGTTTATTTTCTCCGTTAATGAAACGTTATTACATATTCACTTGCTTGTTTCTCTGTGCACCTCATTGAAAACACGCCTGACTGAATGTTGTGTTTCGAAAATTTGTCTCGTTTCAAAATATTTATCCGAATAACATCATGCAATCTCCGGACAATTTTATGTTATAGTTTCGTGAATAAAAATTATTTATTCTACAAAATATTCCCTATGTAGCAACGCAAAGATAATATTTCACTTATGCAGCGTGGAAAATTATTCACGTCGACAGACATGTGCTTCTTGTCTTACTTTCTGTCTCCCTAATTCGTAACTACTTTTTCTTTAATAAACACATCATTAAACTTACATGTGGAACCTTTTGGATTTTTACTTGATGGAATTTAAATCCAGTTTGTACTATTATGTTTTATTTACTAAAACAGAATTTGCATATTTCAAGTCGACTCGAAGTCTTGATGATATTCGCTTACATAGCTATTCATAAAAAGTAGCAGTTTGCCTCGGCTCTTATCTACTTTCCACTTAAAAGGTAATTGTTCAACCTCATGTTGTACAAATTAATAGTAATTCTCTTTACGTTCTGTCTTTTGTCTTTTCTTGTTTAATTAAAGACAGCCTTGTCATTTTTGCAAACCCATCAGACATTCACTTTCAAATTTAAAAAGGCTCCAGCTTCATCGCAAGAATGCTCGATTAAGCTCGTCCTGGGGCTAAACAATAACGACGGCGTGTTTTTAAAGCACCTTCTTTCTAGAGGAGGATGAATCATTTTGTCGTTGTTTTCGGCAGGTATCTGATAAACTAGGTCTTGATATCGTTTACACCTTGATGCACTTAAAAAAGGATGGAATTGTGTTCATTTTAAGTTTACAAAGATACTGCACCAGGAAATAAAATATTACAAATATTTTTAAAATATCTCGAAATATAATCTTAAATATCTTATATCTTTAAAGAATATCACCAAGTGACAATTGTACATTCTATTTTACAATGAATTATTTATATTTCGGGACGAGTTGTTTGTGTAACAGTCTGTGATTAATATAAAGTGCAGTGTCGCTGCAGGTTAACTAAATTTCACATATTAGAAGTCTTAATGAATAACAAACCCTGGTGTAAACATTTCATGTCCTGTTGAACTCCTTCCTACTAAAAAAAAAACAAAAAAAAACCTGAAACCCCCAGCTGTCATAGGGCCAACGAGCGAGTTGTCGCTTCTTTGTTATTACCCCGCATTACGTGACCTTTTCGGTTAATGTTTATAACTTGACCCGGAAAGGAAAATCAGAAACAATAGTGCAATGGGTGTAAAAAAAAGTGTAGGAAACGAATATGAAAAAAAAAAAAAAAAAAAAAGCGCGCTAAGCAACGGGAGGGTAGGGAGAAGACTTCGGAAAATTCACAAGATCCGAGTTTTCCCCCTCATAACTTTTAGGAAAATAGTTTTTTTTTTTTCAATGAAATTTTATATAAACTGCATACATGGTTAAACTAAAGCGTTAAACCCGGTCAAAAAAACAAAACAAAAATTGTGTAATAGGTGTAAAACAACTTACTATAAACGAATATGAAAAAAAAAATGCGCGCACTCGAAAGGGGAGTGGGGGAGAGGCTTCGGAAAATTCACATCGGGAATTTCCGAAAGCGTCTGAGGGGCTGACCCGGGCACCAAAACAGCAAAAAAAAAATAGTGTAATATACTATAAAGAAATTCGTGGGGAAAACCTTTTCCAAGGAGGTGGGGAGAGGACTTCGGAAAATTCACAAGATCTAAGTTTTTTTCCTTTGTACCTGTTAGGAAAATGTGTTTTTTTTTTTATTGAAATTTTGTTTACATGCCTTTCAAACGGCATACATTATGATTATAAAGTAATTTGTGGGGAAAATCTTGAGGTAGGGAGAGGACTTTCGGAAAATTCCCAAGATCCGAATTTTTCCTCGTTATATTCCGAAATCACATTCAACTTTCTACAGATACCCTAGCGTAATACTGCTACACTACGTAGTGTTTACTTCTACCCACTTTCAATAATTTTTAATGTTTTGGCTTCAATTTTGTTTCATTTTATCTTCAATTATCTTCACGCTTTTTTAACCCTTCCGGCGTTATTCTCTCCTATCTATCTATCTATCTATATATATATATATATATATATATATATATATATATATATATATATATATATATATATATATATAGATATAGAGAGAGAGAGAGAGAGAGAGAGAGAGAGAGAGATAGATAGATAGATAGATAGATAGATAGATACATACATATATATATATATATAGGAGATAAATATATAAATATATATATATAATATATATATATATATACACACACACACACACACACATATATATATATATATATACAGACGTGTTAAATTTTTACAAGTGCACCTTACCATAGGCACAGGAGTGGCTGTGTGGTAAGTAGCTTGCTTACCAACCACATGGTTCCAGGTTCAGTCCCACTGCGTGGCACCTTGGGCAAGTGTCTTCTATCAAAGCCTTGTAAGTGGATTTGATAGACAGAAACTGAAAGGAGCCCGTCGTCCATAATATATATATATATATATACTTGCCATCAAAATGTAGGACAAGATACTGTGATAGCCTGGGCTTCCGAGGAACCTAAGAGACCTGCATGGGGTGGATGCAGATGTCTTTAAAAGAAAACTGGATCTCTTCTTGTCAGGTGTCCCAGATGAACCAACTTCACGGCAGGAGGTGCAGATGAGGGCAGCTGCATCGAACTCTCTCATGCACCAAATGGCAATTGCTAAAAAGCATTCATGAAGTAAAATCATGTAGCAACACCAAATGGCGGTGCCCCAGCATGGCCACAGCTTGTGAGCTTAAACTAGATAAAAATAAAAAATATGTAAATGTGTGTCCCTATCATCGCTTGACAACCGATGCTGGTGTGTTTACATCCCTGTAACTTAGCAGTTCGGCAAAGATACCGATAGAATAAGTCCTGGGGTCAGTTTGCTCGACTAAAGGCGGTGCTCCAGCATGGCCTCAGTCAAATGACTGTAACAAAAGACTAAAAGAATAACTAGGAATCCGAAGAAATCTTTTTAAAATCACTTTTGAAGGTGAGGTGCGCAACTACATCAGCCCGATTTCTTTACAGATATTTTAAGATGATATTTTGCAGAAATACATTTTCTAGAGTGTGGATTACATTAAATAGAAAAATCTAGGAAGTTTGGAAAGAATAATAAATGAATACTGAAGTTATAAAAATTAGTGGTAACAATGTCTGGACAAAAAACCATGTTAGTGTTTGTGTGAAACAAAGTCAAAGTGTATTAAAACAAAATATCTTTTACATGCCTGCTAAAATTACTGGATATATAGATCCCAGGATATATAAACCCTAAACTGCAAAATAGTTTTGAAATGGCATCAATTTTTCATGCCGAAATTTTGAACGGGTAACTAGTACACTTCGATTTCGTTTGGAGAGACAGTGAGTAAAGGTGTGTTTTGTCATTATGTATGTTTTTGTACAGGCCTAAAAAAATACATAAATGACAAAACACACCTTTACTCACTCACTCTCTCTCCACACGAAATTGAAGCGTACTAAGTTACCCGCTTAAAATTTTGCCATGAAAAATTGCTAAAGGAAAGTGGCAACACTTGGTGTCATTTCAAAACTATTTTGCAGTTTGGGGTTTATATATCCTGGGATCTATATATCCAGTAATTTTAGCAGGCATGTAAAAGATATTTTGTTTTAATACGCTTTAACTTTGTTTCACACAAACACTAACATGGTTTTTTGTTACAACTAATTTTTGTAACTTCAGCATTTATTTATTTATTTATTATTTTTTTCAAACTTCTTTGATATTTCAGTTTAATGTAATCCACACTCTAGAAAATCTATTTCTGCAAAATGTCATCTTAAAATATGTGTAAAGAAACGGGGCTGATGTAGTTTTGCACCTCACCTTCAAAATATTTATGCACATTTTCAAATAATTTCAGGGAGGTGGGTTCCAGTTTCCTGTCCCATTTCAAAGAAAAATAAGGGGTTTGCAGCACATTAGGTGGCCAGGATAGTTGCTAACATGCAAGAAATCTAAGGATTTTTTTTTTTATGAACTGCATGGAGGTGCACTTGTTAAAATTTATCCGAATGGTTTGGCGGACATAAACAATGTGGACTGCGCACCCTTTGGTTGCTTTTTTTTTTTTTTTTATATAGAATTAGCCATTTTCGAGTATGAAGGATTCTGCAAAAAAAAAAAAAAAAAGAGAAAAAACCCAGCATTTAAAAATTTTTATTTCTTCCCCAAATTCTTCAATTTTCACTTTTTTCAGAATCTTTTTTTGCGAAATACGTAGAAAAATACAGATACGTATTTCGCAAAAAAACAAAAAAAAAAGAAATTTCTGTAAAAAGTGAAAATTGAAGAATTTGTTGTGGTGGTGGTGGGGGTTTAAAAATTTGGAAATTACGGTTGGGAAAAAAATTTATTTTCAAAATTCCAATAATTAAATCTACAAAATTATCTAACTTGAGCAGTCCAATGTATAAATACAAAAACCAAAATAGAATAACAGAAAGGAAGACACTTTACAGGGTGGCAAGGAATATGCACAATTAAAATGACTTACAACAAACTGGAATTTACCGAGGATAAACCTCAGCAATATGTTTCAGAAAAGTGTGGAAATTCTGAAGTTCGTTTTTGGCTGTTATGATGTAAAACTCCCTATGCATGCATTCGTCAATATGTGACCATTGCAATTCCCCCGTTGAACCACTAATATATTTAACACGTCCTTTCATTCGCGACCATTAGGCCTCTATGTGATTTGTACATGCTCTGGTGACTGGATCTATGAAATTTTGGGAATGATTTACCATATGGTGAATGTAATCGAGTGTGTGGAGATTACAACAGCTTGCCCAATTGTCAGTCATAACAGTAGTTCCTGGAAGAACATTTTGTCTGATAACATTCTCCAACGTCTCTGTACTCCTCTTGGGGACAATTTGAAGAAATCCTTTTCTGGCTGTGGTGTCATAACATTCGACAACCCAAGTTTTGTGATACATTCTTCCTACATCGTTCTTCCTTTTGAAAATACGCTTTCGTCAATCTCCACTATATGATCCGGACCACTGATGGGAGTTTTGTCCTGCAGCAGTTTTGCCGAACAGATATCTCTACAGAACTGGTACCACTGAACGGCAGTTTTTATATCAATGCCATTCATACTTGCAGATTCACAGGCAATTCGAAAATAAAATCAAACACTAAATGAAAAACTACATATAATGGCAATTTAGAGTTTTCTGTAAATGTAGCTTTCCAGATGGAAAGAGTTGTTTTTATATTTAGTGCACTTTCTATTGACAAACCCGTCAATAGAATGACTAGAATTTTGAAAATTCATCGAATGTGTGCAAGCACAGTTTTTGTTTTCATTGGCAATGTGTTTTGTCTTCAGATAATCTATAATGTTCTCTGGTGCAAGGTACAGTAAAAGTTCCAATCAGGGTGCACACATTGTAGAATAATTTCAGAAAAATAGCAACAGCAGCTTCTTTTTAAATCATCATCATTGTTTAACATCCACTTTCCATGCTAGCATGGGTTGGACGATTTGACTGAGGTCTGGCAAACCAGATGGCTGTACCAGACTCCAATCTGATCTGGCAGAGTTTCTACAGCTGGATGCTGGGTACAAATATTGTGAAGAAGATGATGATTGTTGCTGATGGAATGGCTGTGGTGGCTTCTTGGTTTCAATTAGAGTTTATGGAAATAATGAATGTACCTTAACAGCTGATAGATATTGACATTTCTGCGACTCAAAACGAAGGATAGCCTTATTTTTTTTGCATATTGTTAATCTCCATATTTTTTCCACACAGATTGAAAAAAAAATTTCGAAAAAAGTTAAAAATTAAAAATTTGGTGGGAGTGGGTGGAATTTAAAATTTTGAAAATATGTTTTTTTTGCGTATTCAGAATCTTTGTCATCGAAAACCTAGGAATCCACTGTGAAACTAAAATAAAAAAAATATTCCTGAAAGCTCCATTCTTGGGTAAAGGTGACTGTTGTCTAGCTCCACCGTAAAACATACACTACAACTCCTCTTACTCCCAACTTGGCTTATACTGTAAAATATTCAATACAGATCTTCCTACACATGTATCAGATGGCCTTGAGATATGCTAAAAATAACAGCTAAATCAATCTTAACTTTTTTCTATCATGAAATGATATTCAACACCATATTTATGAAACCATTCAGATAAATTTTTACAAGTGCACCTCCACGCAGTTCATCAAAAAAAAAGACACTTGGAATATCTTGCATGTAATCAACTACCCTGACCTCCTAATGTGCCGCAAACTCCTTATTTTTCTTCAAAAAAAGGACAGGGTAGGAAACTGGAACCCCACCTCCCTGAAATTATTTGAAAATGTGCATTTTTTTTTCATATTCATTTCCTACACATCTTTTTACACCCATTGCACTATTTATTTTCCTGATTTTTGTTTCCAGGTCAAGTTGTAAACATTACCCATATTTTCTAATTAGCTGTTTTGACAGGACTAAATATAGATTGTCACTTAAAAATATAATTTACAGAGAATTTGTTTGAAAACGTTTAGACAAATTATCGTCTAGTAAGGTATGGCAGTGTGGTTAAGAATCTACCTTTGCAACCGCATGGTTTTAGGTTCATTGACATTGTGAAAAAAGGAAGTGTTAGTTTTTACATATATATAGTTTATGGATGAGAATTAGATATTCTCAATATAGAAGGCACTTAGTAGTGCTCATGAAGTTTAAACTTGAGTGGGCAGAGGAGTAACTCATTTACTACTACTATATCTATCTATCTATATATATATATATAAGGCGGCGAGCTGGCGAAATGCTTAGCGGTATTTCGCCTGTCGTTACGTTGTGAGTTCAAATTCCGCTGAGGTCGACTTTGCCTTTCATCCTTTCGGGGTCGATAAATAAAGTACCAATTTCGCACTGGGGTCGATGTAATCGACTTAATCCCTTTGTCTGTCCTTGTTTGTCCCCTCTATGTTTAGCCCCTTGTGGGTAGTAAAGAAATATATATATATATATATATCACGTGATCACGTGACCGACCAGTCCATCAGATATAGTTACACATCGCTGGTCACAATGCTTTCACATTTTTTTAGCCTTCGATTGACGCCACCCCGCTGGCTAAGCGAGCAGGCCAACAGAAGAAAGAGTGGTGAAAGAGTACAGCAGGGATCACCACCACCCCCTGCCGGAGCCTCATGGAGCTTTTAGGTGTTTTTGCTCAGTAAACACTCACAACGCCCGGTCTGGGAATCAAAACCGCGATCCTACGACCGTGAGTCCGCTGCCCTAACCACTGGGCCATTGCGCCTCCATATATATATATATATTAGAAAGTTTGGAGATGATGTACAGGTATTATATATTAGAAGAAATAAGGTACTCAGAAATCTGGATGGTTTTATATTTACAGATATTTATTAATATGTCACATGTTTTTATAACAGCGCTTGCGTCCACTCTAATGACGTCTTCAGATTGAATTTTTTCAGGAGATTTGTCTCTTTTTATAGTATTATTGAGTGTGTAGGGGTGGAGAGAGATATAAGATAGTAAAAGAGGGTGAGGAATGGGGAGAAAGAGAGAGTGTGTGTGTGTGTGTGTGTGTCTTTGTATCTGAAAGGAATCTCAATGGAAAAGAGAAGGAAAGGAAGAAGGAAGAGAGAAAGAAGAAAAAAATGTGCTTTGCTTTTATGCAGCTGGTCAGTTCTTTCAATAGAAAGTGATCCTTGGCTTTTAGAAATGGCAAAACCAGGTGGCTACTCCAAGTGGGGGTAAATGTTATTTTTCAAAAAATTGTCTGGATTCCTTTTTATCATTGTCTTGTGAGAGAGAGAGAAAGTGTGTGTGTGTGTGGGCGCCTGTGTATCTGAAAGAAGTGTCAATGGAAAAGAGAAGGAAAGAAAGAAGGAAGAGAGAAAGAAGAAGAAAATGTGTTGACATCTTTGCAGCTGGTCAGTTCTTTCAATAGAAAGTGATTCTTGTCCTTTAAAAATGGTAAAACCAGGTGGCTACTCCTTGGAGGGGGGCCCTCTTATTTTTCAAAAACTTTTTGTCTGGATTTCTTTTCATCATTGTCCAGTGAGAGAGAGTGTGTATGTGTTTTTTTTTGTGTGTGTGTATGTGTACATGTGTGTGTGTGTGTGTGCCTGTTTATCTGAAAGGAGTGTCAATGGAAAAGAGAAGGAAAGAAAGAAGGAAGAGAGGAAGAAGAAAAAATGTGTTGACCTCTATACTGCTGTCCAGTTCTTTCAATCCAATGTCTGATTCCCATGCTGGTATGGGTTGGAGAATCTGGATGTAAGATTGTTTCTATTTATATATGTGTGTGTGTGTTTAATACAATTTACTTTACAAAATTGGTCCTTCATCCAGTACAAATCATTACAGAAATATTTTCAGCCATTCAGTTTCGGGAAGAACTTTGTTGTGAAGTATTTTCCCATATTTTTCCTGAAGAAGGTGTCATTCCTTGGGCATTTATAGAAGGGAAAGATCTTAAATTTTCCTTCTTCACATGTATCTACGTGTTTACTGAGTGGAATCTTTCGCAGTTTCTCCTATCAGACATGTTGTCGGTGAATTCTGGCTCGTTGGCATAAAGAATTTCCAGTTTCGCCTATATAATTCTCCTTGTGTGTGGGGCAGGTTATGCAGTATATTACGTTCTGCGTCTTGCGATTCATGTCTGCATTTACTTTGAATATGTGACCACTCTTAAATTTTATTTGTTTGTTTCCCTCTATATATTTGTAGATGGGGTTACTGCAGATCCCAGCAGGTTTAACCCTTTCGTTACCGTATTTATTTTGAGACACTCTGTGTTTCTTTCAATTAATTTTAAATATAATAAAGAATTTAGTAAAATAACTTAGTTATCATTAAGCTAGAGTTAGGAACGTAAATTGTGATTAAGGCTTGGTGGAATATTTTAATTCAAAACTTATGAAAACAAGACATTTTACCACAGAGCCAGAGCCAGTTTTGGCCGGGTTAGTAACAAAAGGGTTTAGGACATCATCTCCTAACAGCCACAAAAGGTAGTGCTACCCTAAAGTCATTTGGTTTGCCACACCCACACTCAACATCAGGACTTGTCTGGGAAGAATTTTCCTTAAATTAATGGATAAACATTTACACAGTCACATAGATACAAGTGTTTGTTTAAGAGACACAACTCGAGGGTTTCTTTCTGTTGTGCATCTAGCATTTAAAAAAAAATATTATTGAACACCCCCTCAGCCATGCACAGAGGCAAGATGCTCATGCAGGGTTAATAATGAGTGCTTGGTGGGTGGTCAAAACAACTCTGGAGGTGTATTGTATGAAGCTGAGGTGGTGTGGCTCTGGCAGTGCTGGTGTTGACGGCAACTACAGCGATGGTGCCAACAACACATCTACTGATAACAACAGCAGTGAAGCATTTGTAATAGTGGTAGCAGTTCAAGAATTTGGACCTGGAGATCTCCATTTTCAGCGACTTCGAGGGCCACCTCCCAGTGGTGTCGGTCGTCAACGAAGAGCCCTTGACTACAACAAGATAACCAAAGTTTTTTTTTTTTTGTCCCAAGGTCTGGGGTCTCCCGCCCCTAAGCCCTAGACCATCACCTAATCACCCTTACTCGTCTTGTTGCTTAACAACAGCAACAACAACAGCAGCAGCAGCTGTTCAAGAATTTGGACTTGGAGATCTCCATTTCCAGCGACTTCAAGGGCCACCTCCCAGTGGTGTCGGGCGTCAATGAAGAGCCCTTGACTACAACAAGATGACAAAAAGTTGTTTTTTTTGTCCCAAGGTCTGGGGTCTCCCGCCCCTAAGCCCTAGAGTCTAGGGCTTTTCAAACGTTTTGCTGGAGCAGAACCCCAAGAAAACATTTCACTGGCTCGAGGAACCCCTATGCAATAATTTAATAGTCTTATGCACACATATCTGCACAGGAGAATTAAAAATTACTGCCGATTTTAGCAGTTTTGTAACTCCTTGCGGAACCCCTGGACTGTACTGACGGAACCCTAAGGTTCCACGGAACCCTGGTTGAAAACCACTGCCCTAGACCATCACCTAATCACCTTTACCTGTCTTGTTGCTTAACAACAGCAACAACAACAGTCACAACAGCACCAGCAATGCATCCAGCAACTGCAGCACTCGCATTGCATCCAGCAATAATAGCAACAATGACTGATACAAGCAGTAGCAATAGTAGCAGCACTAGCAACAGGTCTAGCAATGACAACATCAACAGTGATAGTATTAGCAGCAACAGTGGCTGTGTGGTACGTAGCTTGCTAACCAACCACATGGTTCCGGGTTCAGTCCCACTGCGTGGCATCTTGGGCAAGTGTCTTCTGCTATAGCCCCAGGCCGACCAATGCCTTGTGAGTGGATTTGGTAGACGGAAACTGAAAGAAGCCTGTCGTATATATGTATGTATATATATATATATATATATATATATATATATATATATATGTATGTGTGTTTGTCCCCCTAGCATTGCTTGACAACCGATGCTGGTGTGTTTACGTCCCCGTCACTTAGCGGTTCAGCAAAAGAGACCGATAGAATAAGCACTGGGCTTACAAAAAGAATAAGTCTCGGGGTCGATTTGCTCGACTAAAGGCGGTGCTCCAGCATGGCCGCAGTCAAATGACTGAAACAAGTAAAAGAGTAAAGAGAGTAAAGAGTGGTTATAACAGAAGGGCACAGACACGGAAATATGTCAGTTCTATAAGCAGTCCATTCAAGCCTTGTCTTAGCAATCACAAGTCCTCCTTCAGGATACTAGAGATGTGGAATATCATGTCCTTGGCCAGCTATGTATGCCCAATGTGCTCATGTCTGGACCAACATAAGAGGAAGTATCTAAGCTTTAAAGGCCAAATAGTTGCTGGGTAGCATTACTATATTTGGCTATATACACTGAAGATGGTTGTTGATGGTTAAACAACTATATAAATGGTAATATTTAGTCAAGCATCTCTGAAGTCAGCTTGTAGTAGGTATGCTAGTCTTAAGGAAAAAGTTTGATTTTTCACATCTGAAATTAATGTCAGAAATTTGGTTAAGTTCATCTGGAAGCTATGTGTGTGTGTTTTTTTTTTCCTCTCATTGTTGACGACGCAATTTTCATCCTTCAGTTTCTTCACTTAAAAGTTACTCTGTTAGAATTATCAATTATGATGTTTTTTTTGTGAATTACTTGATTCATACATATCCCTGTCTCTCTTTCGGAGAGGCACTGAGCAGCTATACGCACACATACACACACGGCAGTAACTCCCGCCTACCGAATTCAATCACAAAGCTTCGGTCGGCTCGGGGCTATAGTGGAAGACACCTGCCCAAAGTGCCATGCAGTGGGACTGAACCCGAAACAATGTAGCTAGGAAGCAAGCTCCCTAACCACACAGCCATGCCCGTGCATTAATTGTAAATACTATCAAGTCTTATCAATAAGACATAATTGAAGATAATTCCCTTCTTTGATCATAATTCAACATGTTAACATAACCTCCTTTCAACCTCCTTTATTACTTAGGCTTAAGCATGTAGCCATTTAGGGGTCATGTGCAACATTGCACCTCAAACAAAAGGCCTCATACAATCTACCCTTTACTTGAGATAATCATTTTCCAGCCTGTTTTTATTCTGGCTGTAATGCTCTCAGTGCACAGCTGATTAGGTTACCTAGGTAACAGATCCTGTCAACTATTTCTATGAATCCTTCTGAACATTGGAAATGATTTATTTTACTGCTCTGATTACTAACTATGACTGTGTATCTTCCATATGCAAAGTCTCTTCTCTTGCAACCTGCATATGACCCCATTATACCTTTTGTGCACCTGTTGTTCACATTGAATATATCATATGAAGTTCCTACCTACTCCTTTGCTGCATATTGAGCATAGCAATAGTAGATTCTTATCTTAGTAGCAATAGTAGGCTCTTATCTTCTCTCCCTATTTGCTAAAATTAGTCTTTGCTAAATTTACTCTGAGACCTAGTGCTTCTAGGTTTTGTTTCTGGAATTCCTTTTCTAAATCTTTCACTGACTTTACTATTGCTACTAATTCATCAGCATGTAAGAGTTGCTATGGACAGTTTAATCTTAAACCCTTCTGTTATGACTTGGATACCGATAATAAATGGGAATGTACTGAGAACTGAACCTTGATGAACATGCACCCGCATACTAAATTTCTTCTAAGTAAACTGATAACTAGGTTGTCTCATCAAGACTTGTTGTCTTATATATCTTATCATTATCATCATTTAACTCACGACAGTGGTTGTTTATCAAGAAACTAGGCCATACCAATATAAACTGTCGCAGCTGTGGTCAGTCCCCAGTGAGTGACAATAGGTTTGGTGTATATTTACATCAAAGCTTTAAAGCAAGCACAGTTTATTTACATAAACTGCCATTGTTTTGACACATTTTTCTTCTTTGCAGTTGGCACAATTGAAGTGGGGGGGAAATGTCTGCGTTTCTTGATGATTCAGTGTGAGAAAAGACAAGCATGTGGACACCCTGTGATTGATATGGTGCCAAGCATCCGCTATATCAAAAACATATTTACTAGTGCCATGTCCACCGCAGATAGGAAAAGTTTATTATACCTATTTCTTTATTACCCACAAGGGGCTAAACACAGAGGGGACAAACAAGGACAGACATAGGTATTAAGTCGATTACATCGACCTCAGTGCGTAACTGGTACTTAATTTATCGACCCCGAAAGGATGAAAGGCAAAGTCGACCTCGGCGGAATTTGAACACACAACGTAACGCAGACGAAATACCTATTTCTTTATTACCCACAAGGGGCTAAACACAGAGGGGACAAACAAGGACAGACATAGGTATTAAGTCGATTACATCGACCCCAGTGCGTAACTGGTACTTAATTTATCGACCCCGAAAGGATGAAAGGCAAAGTCGACCTCGGCGGAATTTGAACACACAACGTAACGCAGACGAAATACCTATTTCTTTATTACCCACAAGGGGCTAAACACAGAGGGGACAAACAAGGACAGACATAGGTATTAAGTCGATTACATCGACCCCAGTGCGTAACTGGTACTTAATTTATCGACCCCGAAAGGATGAAAGGCAAAGTCGACCTCGGCGGAATTTGAACACACAACGTAACGCAGACGAAATACCTATTTCTTTATTACCCACAAGGGGCTAACACAGAGGGGACAAACAAGGACAGACATAGGTATTAAGTCGATTACATCGACCCCAGTGCGTAACTGGTACTTATTTATCGACCCCGAAAGGATGAAAGGCAAAGTCGACCTCGGCGGAATTTGAACACACAACGTAACGCAGACGAAATACCTATTTCTTTATTACCCACAAGGGGCTAAACACAGAGGGGACAAACAAGGACAGACATAGGTATTAAGTCGATTACATCGACCCCAGTGCGTAACTGGTACTTAATTTATCGACCCCGAAAGGATGAAGGCAAAGTCGACCTCGGCGGAATTTGAACTCACAACGTAACGCAGACGAAATACCTATTTCTTTATTACCCACAAGGAGCTAAACACAGAGGGGACAAACAAGGACAGACATAGGTATTAAGTCGATTACATCGACCCCAGTGCGTAACTGGTACTTAATTTATCGACCCCGAAAGGATGAAAGGCAAAGTCGACCTCGGCGGAATTTGAACTCACAACGTAACGCAGACGAAATACCTATTTCTTTATACCCACAAGGGGCTAAACACAGAGGGGACAAACAGGACAGACATAGGTATTAAGTCGATTACATCGACCCCAGTGCGTAACTGGTACTTAATTATCGACCCCGAAAGGATGAAAGGCAAAGTCGACCTCGGCGGAATTTGAACACACAACGTACGCAGACGAATACCTATTTCTTTATTACCCCAAGGGGCTAAACACAGAGGGGACAAACAAGGACAGACATAGGTATTAAGTCGATTACATCGACCCCAGTGCGTAACTGGTACTTAATTTATCGACCCCGAAAGGATGAAAGGCAAAGTCGACCTCGGCGGAATTTGAACACACAACGTAACGCAGATGAAATACCGCTAAGCATTTCGCCCGGCGTGCTAACGTTTCTGCCAGCTCGCCGCCTTTTTAAAAGTTTATTATACCACCATTTCATGAGTTTGCACGCTAATTTGTGTGCTGGCACCAGTTGAATGGAATGATTGGCACTGCCCATCACGTGATTGTATGTCAACACCTCAGTTGGTTTCATTATGGGATTTCCAGCCCCATGTTGTTTGCCAGTGTCAAACACATGCCTGTCACTAAGGATGGGGAGGTGAGGTTTACTGGATGGCACCGCATCCTCACTATTCAATGGTTCACCCTCGGATTTAGAAAATACAGTTTACAAAAATCTTCCTGCAATATTGATTAGTGCCCACCAAGAACATCCTGAATCACCCCCAAGCACCAAAGTTTGGTTGTGAACCTGGTTGGACATGCCGGCAGGATGCCCTGGACTGTTGCCCTACTGCCTCTTTTATGTAACGGATATATGTCATTGCTAGTGAAATCAGAATCACCCAATCTAGCAGTGACAACATCAACAGTGATAGTATTAGCAGCAACAGTGGCTGTGTGGTAAGTAGCTTGCTAACCAACCACATGGTTCCGGGTTCAGTCCCACTGCGTGGCATCTTGGGCAAGTGTCTTCTGCTATAGCCCCGGGCCGACCAATGCCTTGTGAGTGGATTTGGTAAACGGAAACTGAAAGAAGCCTGTCGTATATATATATATATATATATATATATATATGTATGTATGTATGTATGTATGTATGTGTGTGTTTGTCCCCCTAGCATTGTTTGACACCTGATGCTGGTGTGTTTACGTCCCCGTCACTTAGCGGTTCGGCAAAAAGAGACCGATAGAATAATTACTGGGCTTACAAAAAGAATAAGTCCCGGGGTTGATTTGCTTGACTAAAGGCAGTGCTCCAGCATGGCCGCAGTCAAATGACTGAAACAAGTAAAAGAGTAAAGAGAGTAAAGAGTAGTTATAACAGAAGGGCACAGACACGGAAATATGTCAGTTCTCTCAGAGCCAACTATTGAGGACTAACCATTTGATGTTGAAGTGGAAGAGTTTGGTGTAAATGGATGTAACAACAAACAACCAGGACCGTAAATTCAATGAAACTGGTGTAGCTGGAAGTGGTGACGACTGTAAATTCCATGAAGGGCCAGAAGAATTAGCTGAACGTGTACAAATTTGATAGGAAACTATAGTGGAAATGGTGGTTTAACCGCAGAAACTGCTAAGAATATTTCTACAGCCACTGACCTTAGCCATAAAATGGACACAAACACCTACTACTAGATTTCCTCCCCAATCCCTGCAAACTAGTAGAATAGTACTTACACCTACTATTCTCTTTGAATCCCTTTCATTTTACTTTATTTTGTATTTTTTTACGCTATCTTCCTTTACCTCCTCCTCTCTCATTATTTACTATTATTATTTATTTATCTTCTTGCTTATTTTTGTACATTATATTTTTATATACTTTATTTTATCCTTCACACCAATCCTTGCTTTCCTACTTCCCTTTCTGTACCTCCTGCTTCCCTATCAATACCTTCCTCTCTTTAGCCGACCGGAGCTTTGTGATTGGATTTGGTAGGTGGAAGTTACTGCCGTGTGTGTATGTGTGCGTATAGCTGCTCAGTGCCTCTCCGAAAGAGAGAGAGGGATTTCTTTCTCTTTATCCCTTAAGAACTACCTCTGCTACCATCCTCTTACGAAACTTCGATACGTTTGCATTTATCTCTGGATATTTACACTATTAAGGTTATAACCATACAAGGATTTACACAGGATTGCACCTAAGGACTTATGGACTAACATCTACACTATTGGAAAGTTGAACTGTGAACTTTTATGCCTCTTTTTTCTTCTTTTTCTTCAATTCTTTTCTCCTATCCTCCATGTCATTGTTTCATTAATCTATACCCTTCACATTTTCCCTATTTGTCGGTGGCACGTAAAAAGCACCATCCGATCGTGGCCGTTTGCCAGCCTCACCTGGCCTCTGTGCCGGTGGCATGTAAAAAGCACCATCCAATCGTGGCCGTTTGCCAGCCTTGTCTGGCACCTAAAAAGGACCCACTACACTCATGGAGTGGTTGGCATTAGGAAGGGCATCCAGCCGTAGAAACATTGCCAAATCAGACTGGGCCTGGTGCAGCCTTCTGGCTTCCCAGACCCCAGTTGCACCGTCCAACCCATGTCAGCATGGAAAGCGGACGCTAAACGATGATGATGATGTCTCCGATGATGGAATATCCCATACTTTGGGATGTTCCAGAAACAGCTGTAAGACTTTGAATTTTTCCAAAAATAATAACATATATGACTCAAGATGTTTGTCTTGTCTTATCGTTTGTTGTCCTCTTTAACAATTATATATATATATATATATATATATATATATCATCATCATCATCATCATCGTTTAGCATCCGCTTTCCATGCTAGCATGGGTTGGACGGTTCAACTGGGGTCTGGGAAGCCAGAAGGCTGCACTAGGCCCAGTTTGATCTGGCAGTGTTTCTATGGCTGGATGTCCTTCCTAACGCCAACCACTCCATGAGTGTAGTGGGTGCTTTTTATGTGCCAGACGAGTCTGGCAAATGGCCACGATCGGATGGTGCTTTTTATGTGCCACCGGCACAGGGGCCAGGCGAGGCTGGCAACGGCCATGAACGATCTATATATATATATATAAATTTATTTTATATTTTTGATGTCTCAGTTTATTTTTTGAAGTTTTAAAATGATTTTGTTTTATTTACAGATGACTTCAGAATCAGAGAAAACCCCGGAGAATAGTAAATCGGAGAAAATACCTGAGAATAGTAAATCAGATGATAAAACTGAAGATATAATACCAGAGAAACAAGCTTTAAACCCTACCCCTGATAAACAACATGCTATGGTCATGGAGAAAAGTGTTGGTTTATTCAGTGCCGTTGCACTGATTGTAGGAACAATGATTGGTGGGTAGTTTCGGGAATCTTCCTTCTTTACACTTAAAAATATGCTATATTTTAGAAATTACTAAATCTTGCTTTGGCTTGATTGAATTCAATGTATAAATTTATGATGTTATATGGAACATTTGACTATTCATTCAGTGAATACAGAAATATATGCATCTCTTCTTTGTTCAATCTTAAGAGTTGTTCCCAACAAATTTAAATCAATTCTATTTAATGCAAAACCTCAGGGAAAGGAGTTTGAGGTTAAACCAGTAATTACTAATTTATTAAGTATGTGTAAAAAAAACTGAAAAGTTTTTGTAGGTGGGGAGATGAGTCACTGCTATCTCTAGCGATTGAGTGTCCATCACTGATGAGATCAAGGAAGGTTGAAATTACGTGATCTGGTGTTGGAAGTGGCAAGGATTTATTTCCTTGTTAGCAATATAAACAAGTGTGCATTTTGCACCAAATGCTTGTATGAAAGTTTCTCTCATAGTACCAACCACAGTATAGTTTGTTCCAACAGTACATCCATGTCCAAGTGGGGATAAATATTACCCTTCGGTAATATTTATCCCCACTTGTCACTAATATATATTTTTTAACAAGTTCATTGGCTAAACGCGGCACTAGTGCCTCTTCTGGCACTGTTTTTCTATATATCACTGGTAGGAGATGAGTCTCTGCTATCTAGTGGTTGAGCATCCATCATTGACAAGACCAAGGAAGGTTGAAAATCACGTGATCTGGTGGTTTTGGCACAGGAGATGGCAGGGATTTATATCCCTGCTAGAGATATAAGCAAGTGTGCATTTTGCACCAAAAACTTATATGATAATTACTCTCATAGTAACTACCTCAGTATAGCTTGTACTAACATAACATCCACCTTCAAGTAGGAATAAATAACAATTTAATGTATGTACTGGGCTCTTAGATAAATTTTTCCAACCCACCCCTGTTTTTCATCAATAATTTTAACAAAGCAGTCAATGATATATTCTCCTTCGTTATATATGACTTCTTGCCAATGTTCCACTAGCTTGTCAATGCCTTGACAACAGAAATCACTAGGTCTTGATTTGAAGAATCCATCAAGCCACTTTTTCAGTTCCAACTTGTTGAACAAAACACCTCACAGACCACTGGAAAACAACTGATAAAAAGGCAACCATCTGAAAGTGCTTTATCAGGAGAATTTGGTGGGTCACGTAGAACATACAAAGCAACCTCTTGAATAGCATTTTTAGTAAAATTAATGATGTCAGGGCAAGCATTGTCATGTTGGGTGGTATTTGTTCTGGCTCTTTGTGTTCTGAGTTCAAATCCTGCTATGGCTTATTTGAGTTCCTAGTTTATCGCTCCACCTAGTAACAAATTACATTTCATGGGCAAAATGTGGACTAATGTCACATTTTGAAGGAAAACCCACAAGGCAGAAGTTTTCATCGTTGAAAATGCAACTGATCTGTTTGGTACCGATTGGTTACAATTATTCAATTTATGGGACCTCCCCGTTAGTAAAAGCATAAATGGTTGTCTCTCTAAAAATGATTCATCTGAAGAGTTAAAGAGAAACTTTTAAAAATTGTTTCTGCAAATACTCTTGGACAAACTAGGTCTATGCACAAAGACTGAAGTGTGTTTTCAATTAGATGATAACGTTACACCTGTGTTCAAGCCTTAGAGGTAAGTGCCTTTTGCGACAATAAAGCAAGTGGATGATGAGTTGGACAGATTGGAAAAAATGGAATCATTGAAAACATGGATTACCCGAAATGGACAGCATAGACTGAGAGCCCATGGTCCAGGGTACATATAGACTATGCTGGACCAGTATACAGCACTTGCTATCTAATCATTGTGGATAACTACACAAAGTGACCAGAGGTATGCAGCTGTATAAACCCACAGCAAAGACAACAATAAAATTCCTACTTGAGTTATTTGCTCAATATGGTATTCCAGATATGTTAGTTCCAGATAATGGAACACAATCCATGGGATAGGAATTAAGAAATTTCTGCAAAATACTTGCATCTTTAACCTGCCTTACCACCTGAGGTCAAATGGGCAGGCGTAAAGATTTATTGACACATTCAAAACAACTCTAAGAAAAGACAGGAATGAGCTAGATTATGATGAGGCACTAAAGAAATTTTTGAGAGAATACAGAATAATGCCAAATCCAAATACTAATTCAGGAAATTCACCAGCAGAGTTAATGTTTGTGTGTAAAATAAAATTGATCTTTGATAAATTATTTCCAGGGAAAAATGTATATTAAGGAAAGATAAAAAATACATTAGGACATACAAGAAATATTACAAAACTTTTCAAAGTAGGAGACAAAGTTCATTTTAAAAATTACGAAAATGGTAAAGAAAGTTGGGAGGATGACTGTGTAATTAAAAGATTAGGTAACATGATGTATTTAATTAAAAGACAATGTTCGGAACATAAGAGACACCTTTGCCAGTTAAAGATGAGACATACAGGAAGAACGAAGGGTAATACCAATGGAAGTCTTCTATGATATATTTGAAGTGCCAGCACCAAGAGATAGTGAACCCCTTAGAACTAGCTTTAGAAAATGAAAATAAACTGAATATCTGGAAGTAATACCGAAACAGAAAAGATATTAAATTTAAAGAAAAAAAAAAAGTGTGTTAACAAGAGTGTTTAGTTCAACGAAAAGAAAAAGTGCTGTGTGCAATAAACACAATACTACCTTAAAAGTTGGGCAACAATTAAGATGCAACAACTAAAAAAAAAAGGAGGGAGCGGTGTTGGAAATAAAAATAAATGAAATTCCACTTTTTCACAGTAGTCAAAATTTTAAAAGGGGAGATGTTGTGATGAGAGTTATGATGCCC
>NC_042999.1:35421304-35456304 GCF_006345805.1 Octopus sinensis | reverse complement strand
AAATGCTTATATAGTTATTTCCCTTACAAACCCGAGCAACGCCGGGCGATACTGCTAGTACTTAATAAAACCAGTTTATTGCAGTACATTCTATTGTATTGTTCAGTGGGGAAAAGTGATTTAACATATGAGTGATTTGAGATCGTTGCCAGAGCAACAAGCTGGCCTCCATGCCGATGGCACGTTAAAAATAACCATTTGAGCGTGATCGTTACCTGCATCGCCTTACTAGCACTTGTGCTGGTGGCATGTAAAAAAACATTCGAGCGAGGTTGTTGCCAGTGCCACTGGACTGGCTCCTGTGCAGGTGGCTCATAAAAAGCACCATTTGAGCATGGCCATTGCCAGTACCGCCTGACTGGCCCTTGTGCCGGTGGCACGTAAAAGCACCCACTATACTCTCAGAGTGGTTGGCATTAGGAAGGGCATCCAGCTGTAGAAACTCTGCCAGATCAGATTGGAGTATGGTGCAGCTATCTGGTTTGCCAAACCTCAGTCAAATCGTCCAACCCATGCCAGCATGGAAAGCAGACGTTAAACGATGATGATGATGAGTTATGAGCTCTGTCACGGAACGAATTAAACTCAGTTAAGACAAGGCACCACTGTATATTTATATATATGTATATATTCTCCTCCCACCTTGCTCTTTTCTGCATCATTTTACTTACCCTAATTTATGCTTCATTGATCATTCCTCTATCTCTCCCAACTCATGCTTCAATTCTCAGCCCCACCCACTATCCACCGTTACCTACTTACATCTACCCTTCAGCCCTGGTCAGTCTTCATAGTTGTTGTCTACCTCTCTCATTCCCCCATCTCTTGTTTCTCCCCTATTTTCATGCACTCTCCCACTCCTAGTTCCTCTGTCCCCACTCATTTCTATTCACCCTGTACCTTGAAGGGCTATCGAGACACCTTATCACCATTATCTCTCTACTAAATGAGAGTAACCATGTAACCCCTCTACAATAAGAGCCTGCTCTCTCCTTTCATACTTTAATCCTTCATCTCCAATCATAAAGCTAACTCTCTACCCTTCGGGGTTTGTAGTCTTGTGAGCTGCATAGTAACCTCGCTAGTGGAACCTGAAGGGGTTTATGATTTGTCAGCCTTCCTACTTACTAAGACTTTGGCTTTTGCTAGTTTAACCCTAAGGCCCTTCGATTTTAGACCTCCCATACCCTAAACTTCGTCTCTAGTTCTGGCAGCGACTTGGCTGTTAGAGCAAGAGCATCAGCACTGAGGAGCACCCAGGGGCATCCTGTCTTGAATTCCTCTGTTATTGGAGGATTATAATGAATAAGAGGGGGCTGAGAACTGATCCTTGGTGAACCCCTTCTTCTACCTGGGAGACTTCACTATACTCATTGCCAGCCCTTACCTTACTGATAGCATCCTTGCACAGAGCTTGTACAGCTCTTACCAACCACTTGTCTATCTCTGGTTTCTGCATTGACCACCGGATAAGGGATCGGAGGACTCTGTCAAAGGCTTTTTCCAAGTCAAGAGAAACCAAGTACAGAGGTTTATCTTTGGCTAAATATTTCTCCTGCAGTTGCCTTACCAAAGATATAGCATCCGTTGTGCTTCTGCCTGGCACAAAACCAAACTGCATATCCTCTAGGCTAACTCTTTCTCTAATTAGTTAGGCTATGACCCTGTCTGTAACTATCATCACCTGATCCAATAATTTGATACCTCTATTGTTATTTCTAGCTAAAGCGTCACCTTTACCTTTGTAAAGTCATTGAGTATGACCCCTTCATGAACTACATGATTTACGATGCGGGTGACAAGACTATAACCCACACTGCCTGATATTTTAAGCATCTCAGCGTTGATTCCTGATGGGCCAGGTGCTCTCCCAGTCTTCATATCCTTAATTGCTTTAACTACCATGGTACTGTTGATTCTGGTAGCTGGTCCCTCAATTGGGTCAACCTTTGGCAGACTTTCCTCCTCCCATTTATTCTCCACGTTCAAAAGTCTTTCACAAAGGCATCTCCAAACCTCTTTCTTTGCAGAATCATTAAGCGCAAGTGCACCATCATCCATGTGGACACATTTCTCTCCTATACAGAAGCCCAGTGATATTGCTCACCTGCAATCCCAGAGGCTAAATCAGTGAGGAACCTGGGTATCGACATGAATGATGATACCTCTTTCCAAGTGCACATTATCAGGATGGCAACAAAGTGCAGACGTCTGACTGGATGGATCCTAAGAACATTCAGAACCCGAGAGAAGGAATCTATGATGGTCCTCTGGAGGACATTCGTCCTCAGCTGCCTGGACTGCTAGTTCCAGCTATGGCCACCCAACAGTGTAAAATTAACAGCAGATCTTGAAGCAATCCAGTGAAGCTTCATAAAGTAGATCGTCTCATTGTAACAGCTCAGCTACTGGGAAAGGCTGAAATAGCTAAGACTCTACTCCCTGGAGTGAAGGCAGGAGGGGAAGCAGTAATATGCATCTGGAAGATCCTGGAAGGAATTGTGCCAAATTTTGGCATTGAAAGGTACACCATGCCAGAACTGGTCGACACTGTGCAGTGCCAAAGATCCCATCAATGCCATCACGCTTCAGGGCAAGTTACTGCAACAGCCTGGATTTCAGAGCCCTACTGCTTTTTGATATTCTCCTAAAGAGCCTGAGAGACCTACACAAAATGGATGTAGCTGTTTTCAAACCAGAACTGGACCTCTTCCTGTCGAGAGTCTCAGATGAACCTACCTTGCTGTAAGAGGTGCAAATGAGGGTAGCAACATCAAATTCCCTTATTCACCAAATGCCACATATTAGAGGAGGCTCTCAATAATAACAGTGTAATACACACACACACATACATATATATACACTCTTACATTGTCAGTTATCGAGGCAGTTGAAAAATGCTATGGAAATTACCGTTAAACAAAGGGAAATTACTATGTAATTGACTGTTATTAAGACAAAAGACCGATTTGAATGACCGTTAAATAAAGGGAAAAAAACTGAAGGGTCGGAAGCAAAAAGTAAAGAAGTAAAAATGCTCTTAGCAATTGTGTATGTGCGCATGTACATACATATACATGCATGCATGCACACCCACGTACATGTGCCTATATGTATATGCTTACTCACACTTGCATGGAACACATACATGTGCACCCACACACATATGCCAATAAATGCACATATATATGCAATCATGTATGTACACATATACATATCCGCACACATGTGCACACACAAGTGCACATACCCATACATGTACAATTATATTTAAATACACGTCTAAAAATATGCACTTGCTATATATGTGTATGCTCACTCACACTCGTGTGAAACACATGCATGGACACCTACATACATAGGCAACCATACACATGTACATATATATATACATACCCGTGCACACACGCACATGATGTACACATATGCATATCCGCACATGTGTGTACACACACGCGCACATACTCATACGTGCACAATTATATTCAAATGGAGGCGCAATGGCCCAGTGGTTAGGGCAGTGGACTCGCGGTCATAGGATCGCGGTTTCGATTCCCAGACCGGGCGTTGTGAGTGTTTATTGAGCGAAAACACCTAAAGCTCCTCGAGGCTCCGGCAGGGATGGTGGTGATCCCTGCTGTACTCTTTCACCACAACTTTCTCTCACTCTTCCTGTTTCTGTTGTACCTGTATTTCAAAGGGCTGGCCTTGTCACTCTCTGTGTCACGCTGAATATCCCCGAGAACTACGTTAAGGGTGCACGTGTCTGTGGAGTGCTCAGCCACTTGCACGTTAATTTCACGAGCAGGCTGTTCCGTTGATTCGGATCAACTGGAACCCTCGTTGTCGTAACCGACGGAGTGCTTCCATCCATATTCAAATACACATTTAAAATGCATACATGCTATATATGCATATGCTCACTCACACTTGCATGAAACACTCGCATGTAGACCCACATAAATATGCAACCATACATATGTACATATACGTGATATTCAACTGATGTACCAGTGAATTGGGTGTTTTACACAGCTCTTTGAAGAAACTTCTTTCCTTGGTCTGTTACTATATGTATTATTTATTATTCATATACAGGGTTGTTGTTGACAGACTTTGAAATTTTGGCCAGCTAAGACATCATTGGACTGCGATGCATTTTTTGCCTGTTGAGATAAAGTCATGTTTAGGTATGGGGTTGAGTGGGCTGCTTAAGGAAAGGTGTTTCGGAAAAGAATCTTATTGATTAAATTTTGGTTATGTTATTGTTTAGAATTTAATCCTGCATTTAGAACTTTTCAAGCAAGGCTGTATTTAATTTCTGCAGTCAATTACACAGCATTTCTAAAGTCAATTTGGTTTAAATATGACCAAGCCTTGTTTCTGCTGTACAGAGAACTATAATGCATTTGCATTCATCTATTTTTGACTATGCATCTTTATTCAAGATCTGTCTATAAAAGTTGTTTGAAGTAAACTGAGTGTATTTATGCATGACTAATATTTTAACTAGGTTATGTTTCTGTGGTTTTTTGAGAGAGAAATGAATGTGTGGAGGAGATTTAGAAACTTAATATGGTTATAAAAATTACTGTGTGATTAATCTCTTCCTGATCTTAGGTTTAAATTTGAAATGAGAATCCGAGGCCTATGAGTTGATCAAATTGTAGTTTTTCCATCTTAGTCATAGTTGGACTATGAGTTTGTGATCTGATATTTTGCACAACAGCTTGCCACTAAATGAAATTAAATCAGATCAAATTAAATATACGTGATACAAAGAACTTATTTATGGAGGCAATTCAAAATTTTCTCTATAATCAAGTTTTAGATTATATACAGTTTCTTTGTTCCATATGAATCACTATACCTTTAAAAAAAAGATTAAGTTGAAGAGAATGTCAATTGCTACTTGAAAGTCAAACTATTGGGTTGGCAAGAAAGTAATTTCGTTTCTTGCAAATAGATAGAGTTACGATATTTTTGAATGACTTTTGTCAATGTCATGATTTTTTTCCTTTTGACATTTGATAGCTGTTACTTTTAGCTTACTTTAGAAGCAAATTGCACATAATTTTGTTTACAGCTGTTAGTTCAGTGTCAATTTTAACATGGAGTGCAAAAACGACCATGACCATGATTTCACTTAGATTGGCGTGTCTTCTCAACAATTTGCCAGAAGTTTCAGTCACTTGTCATCACCTCTGTGAGACTCAATGTCCGAAGATCATATTCCATCACTTAAATTTAAACATATTTTCGTAAAGAATTTTCTTGTTACATGACTGACAATACACAAAGAGCTAACAAATTCACAATATAATTCCTCACCTTTTTTTTTTTTAATAATTTCCATAAAAATTTAATATAGGGGGAATTAATCAACTCAGTATCTCAAAAGATGCACATACTGGAAGAGGTAGTGTAAGAAAAGGCACAGGAGTGGCTGTGTGGTAAGTAGCTTCTTTACCAACCACATGATTCCGGGTTCAGTCCCACTGCGTGGCACCTTGGGCAAGTGTCTTCTACTATAGCCTCGGGCTGACCAAAACCTTGTGAGTGGATTTGGTAGACGGAAACTGAAAGAAGCCCGTCGTATATATGTATATATATACGTGTGTGTCTGTGTTTGTCCCCCTAGCATTGCTTGACAACTGATGCTGGTGTGTTTATGTCCCCATTACTTAGCGGTTTGGCAAAAGAGACCGATAGAATAAGTACTGGGCTTACAAAAGAATAAGTTTCGGGGTCGAGTTGCTCGATTAAAGGTGGTGCTCCAGTATGGCCGCAGTCAAATGACTGAAACAAGTAAAAGAGAAAGAGAGAGTAATAATAAACTGCCATACAAAACTAGCTTTTGTTGATTAAAATATTTTTGACTTTTTGTGTAAACAAAGAAAAGGGGAATTCGCAAACTGTGGAGTGGAGCACTGAGCTACAAAAGAAGGAGAATAACTGGTCTAAAATTATCAAACCTGTTGTGAATTGATGATACATTATCTCAGCTTCAAGATTTCAATGATGTGATTCTTTATTTTTGGAACAATATTGTAGGATAGATACGATAGGTCAGATCTGGTTGGTTTGAACATTATACAGATAGAATATTTGGATTGGATATACGTGGCTGTTGCCAACGCCGCCTCGACTGGCTTCTGTGCCGGTGGCGCATAAAAAGCACCATCCGAACGTGGCCGATGCCAGCACTGCCTTGACTGGCTCCAGTGCCGGTGGCACATAAAAAGCACCATCCGAACGTGGCCGACGTTAAACCATGATGATGATGATAGCCAGTTTAAATGCCAAAGAGTTAAGCTGAAAAAACTACTAAAAATTTCTTTAATTAGTGTCAATATTTTTTACTTAATATTTCTATTTTAGTATTTTCTTTTCTCTTTATTTTTAAACAGTATTTATTGCTTTCATCAATGCCACCAGTGTGAAATTTGCAACTAAGATTCAGAATGTTCTAACAATTACCAAGATAGCTGCTATCATCATTATCACTGTTGGAGGCTTTTATTATATGGCAATAGGTAAGTTTCTTATAGTTTTCTATCTTTCCCTGCTTATAGTATCAGTTTAATTTTCTTTTGCCTATAATATTCATAATATTACATCTGTCACATTCTATGTCAAACTGTTTTTCCGAATACTTGTTAAATATTAAGGAACCAGTCTGAAGTTTTACAACAATTGTTTTATGATATATTTTTCTTTCGCAGCAATATTTTGGAATATTGTAAAAGCTGTCAATCTATTATGACAAAATGTAAGAATTTTACTTTTGAATATATACCATATTTTCCAGCATACAAATCGATGTGTAGTAATTCCTTGACTATTGTGGGTGTTATGTTCCAAAACCTCCGACAGAAATAATTAAAATCTAAAAAGATATAAATATAGGCGCAGGAGTGGCTGTGTGGTAAGTAGCTTGCTTACCAACCACATGGTTCCGGGTTCAGTCCCACTGCGTGGCATCTTGGGCAAGTGTCTTCTGCTATAGCCTCGGGCTGACCAAAGCCTTGTGAGTGGATTTGGTAGACGGAAACTGAAAGAAGCCTGTCGTATATATGTATATATATGTGTGTATATGTTTGTGTGTCTGTGGTTGTCCCCCTAGCATTGCTTGACAACCGATGCTGGTGTGTTTACGTCCCCGTCACTTAGCGGTTCGGCAAAAGAGACCGATAGAATAAGTACTGGGCTTACAAAGAATAAGTCCTGGGGTCGATTTGCTTGACTAAAGGTGGTGCTCCAGCATGGCCACAGTCAAATGACTGAAACGAGTAAAAGAGTATACCTGTCAGCCACAGAAACCCGCGATATACTGAGGAGTTCATGATAGAGTGATCTTTGTATATAAAGCAACTTAACATTTATTTTGGCTGCAAATTTTGGTCTGAAAAATTCAATTTGTATTCTGGAAAATATGGTGTAAATTTATATTAACATTTTCTTTCTCTAATATCATTTATTTTAACAGATAATAGTTCCCAGTAATAATGTTCATCTTTTCCACTTCTCTTCACTGTTTCTGTTTACAAAAGGTGTATGATATATATATATATATATATATTATATATATATATATATATATATATATATCTGTAAATATAATATGTGACAATTATTCGGTAGCCAAGATAAAACTCTGAGTTTCGGATGCCGAGGTGGCAGTTATCCAGCTATCGAACGTGGCCGAGGTGGCAGTTATCCAGCCATCGGAAAAACGATAGCGTTTTTCCAATGGCCGGATAACTGAAGAGATGGTGGTGTGGATTTCCACCTCGGCATCCGAAACTCAGAGTTTTATTTTGGCTACCGAATAATTGTCACATATTATATTTACAGATAAATTCCTCTATTTACATAATATTGAGGTCCCTTTCTTTCTTTTTTTATCTTACCGTTTTTACCAATATATATATATATATATATATATATATATATATATATATATATATATATATAATATATATATATATATAATAATAAGAGTAAATAATTTCTTTGATGGTTTTTAAAAAACCGACATTTACTGGTAGATTTCGGCATGTAAATATAACCACTAACGGTAGGAACTTCTATAAAGTTCAGTATATATATATTGTATATAAATAGAAGGGGCAGGCAACAGGTTGCTTAGCCTATTTGTAGAAAATAGAAATAAACAGTCTATGACTGCTGTTTCTAATTTTTTCGGTATGTGGCTAAGCAACCTATATATATATTTTTTTCAAGATAACATAGGTGCAAGTATGAGCTGTGTGGTTAAGGAGCTGGCTTTACAACTGCATAGTTTTGGGTTCAATCACATTGTGTATCAACTTGAGCAAGTGTCTTCTATTATAGCCCCAAGCTGACAGAAACTGTGTGGAAGCCTGTTGTGCATGTGCATCTCTGTATTTGTCCTCTCACTGCTTGATCACTGGTGTAAGTTTGTTTATGTCTTTGTAGCTTAGTGGTTTGGTAAAAAGAGGTTGATAGAATATATACTAGATTTGTGAAGGAAAAGCACTGGGATTTATTTGTTTGACTAAACCCTCCAAGATGATGCCCTAGTATGGTTGCCGTCCAATCATTGAAACACAGAGTAAAGGAATAACAGTGGAATAATTAAGTATCATCATTATCATTTGATGTCTACTTTCCCATGCTTCCGTGGGTCAGATGGAGTTTTACTGAGGCAGATTTTCTACTGCTGGATGTAACTTTCTGTTGTCAATCCTCACCTCTTTCCAAACAAGTTAGTATTTTCCCATAGCTATCACATTTTTCACAGAAAACGTGAAATGAACAATGTTGCTTGCTGATGATGATTCTCATTTATAGCCATCATGTGATGTCTAGACAAAGGTATATACAAGCAAATGCACACATACTCACATGTATGTGTGTGTATATGTGTGTGTGTGTGTGTGTATGTATGTATGTATGTTGAGATAGTTACGGCTGGTTCATAGGGTTACCTAGGGTTTTGTGTACATAAAGTGCTTGGTTTTACACACGTCCCACCAGACCCTAATCTTTTCTTTTGGATTTTTGATTTACTGACGACACACATGTGTATGCACACACACGCACACACACACACAGAGTTTCTTTTAGTTTTCGTGGGACTATATGATGTATAACAGAAAATTTAATTTTCAACTTAAAAGAAATTAACAACAAAAGAAATAAGAACTAAATTCTTTTTTTCTGATTGTAAATTGTCTGCCAAGCTATCCTTACTTTGAGAATTCATTGGACCTTCCTTTCTGCATTCAGTTCTTAAATAGTCCTTTTTTTTAAATAGTCCCTTTTTTAAATAGTCCCTTTTAATCTCTGTGACTTCACTCACTTTTTTTTCAAACTCACATTCTCAACATCTTCAAAACTACACAAGACTTAATCCTTTAACATTTAAACCAGCCATAACCAGCCAAATATTCTATGTATCTTATGCTAAAATTGATCACATCCAATCTCTCACACCTACCCGACAATGTCACTCTAAAAAAATAAACAATCATATCATTGACATCTACAAGATAATGCATCATTAATTCAAAACAATGTAACTAAATAAGCAATAACTAAATAGGCGCAGGAGTGGCTATGTGGTAAGTAGCTTGCTAACCAACCACATGGTTCCGGGTTCAGTCCCACTGCGTGGCATCTTGGGCAAGTGTCTTCTGCTATAGCCCCGGGCCGACCAATGCCTTGTGAGTGGATTTGGTAGACAGAAACTGAAAGAAGCCTGTCGTATATATGTATATATATATATATATATATATATATATATATATGTATGTGTGTGTGTTTGTGTGTCTGTGTTTGTCCCCCTAGCATTGCTTGACAACCGATACTGGTGTGTTTACATCCCCGTCACTTAGCGGTTCAGCAAAAGAGACCAATAGAATAAGTACCGGGCTTACAAAGAATGTCCCGGGGTCGATTTGCTCGACTAAAGGCGGTGCTCCAGCATGGCCGCAGTCAAATGACTGAAACAAGTAAAAAAAAAAAAAAAAGAAGACATTTGACAAAGAAATCTGAGTACTAAAAGGTTAAACTGTTGTGACTCTACAAGTATCATGTATGCTTCATTATAAGATTAGTCATAGATTGGTTAACTATTTGATAGTTTGTACACTTTTTACAATTGGTCTATCATTTAACTGTTGGTATATCATTTAGCACTTGGTATCTCATTTGATAGTTAGATACTGTTTTACAGTTGGTCTATTATTTGACTGCTGGTGAATCATTTGACCATTGGCATACCAACAATCAACTGATATATAATTTTATCTGATTGATAAAATTGTTCTTGCATGATTCAGTCAAAGAAAGAATGGCACATTTTAATACCTCTAAGACTGGAGGTGGAAGATAGGAAGAAACCACAACTCGTGTATTGCTGTAGTAGGAAGCAACATATCAAAATATAGAGTTATCCACAGTTCAGTGAAATGGCCTTTGTGGTTGCAGTAGAGTAGACTCTATTTAAACCTATGAGTATACTTTAGGTTCAAAGCTACAAGTATACTTTAATGGGTGTGATTCCATTTGACTGGAAGATACAAAAGTGGGTGGTTGCATAGTTTTGTGTGTTTGTGGCTGAAGTAGCTTGTTTACCAACTACATGGTTCCGGGATCAGTCCCGACCAAAGCCTTGTGAGTGGATTTGGTAGATGGAAACTGAAAGAAGCCCGTCGTATATATATATATATATATATATATGCGTGCGTGTGTTTGTGTGTCTGTGTTTGTCCCCCTAGCATTGCTTGACAACTGATGCTGGTGTGTTTATGTCCCCGTTACTTAGCGGTTTGGCAAAGAGACCGATAGAATAAGTACTGGGCTTACAAAAAGAATAAGTCCCGGGGTCGATTGCTCGATTAAAGGCGGTGCTCCAGCATGGCCGCAGTCAAATGACTGAAACAAGTAAAAGAGTAAAGAGTATGTGATTGTTTACTTTTAGAATTACATTGTAGGGTAGGTGTGAGATGCTGGATATGGCTAGTTTGAACTACTTGGGCCAGATATAGCTAGTTTGAATGCTAAAGGATTAATTCACTTGGACTAGACAAATCAGTGACTCTTTTGGAAATAATGCTAAATGCTGGAATATACCTTAGACACATCTACAGCAGGATTTCTGCTATGATTTTATCTCTGTGGATAATGGATGAATTTGACATTGCTCAAGGTTAATGTGAAAAATTTGACAAGGATTGGAAGAAAGAGAATCAGTGACATTTTCATTATCTGATGATGATGGTGATGATGATGATTGCTCTCTGCTAAACTTATTAATCTGAACTATTAAAGAAAGAATATAGATATATATATATAGGTGCAGGCGTGGCTGTGTGGCAAGAAAATTGCTTCCCTACAATATGGTTCTGGATTGAGTCTTTCTGTGTGGCCCTGGGTCGACCAAAGCCTTGTCAGTCGATTTGGTAGACATAAACTGAAAGAAGCCTGTCGTATATATGTGTGTGTGTGTATGTATGTGTGTTTGTATGAGTGTGACTTCATCTTGGTGTTTGTTTCCCATCGCCATTTGACAACTGGTGTTGGTGTGTTCTAAGTGACAGCCCCAAAGCAAAAGAAGCCCACATTAGTTATCCTTATCCTTCCATTTACGTAATCTCCCTTGCTCCTGTCCTTCCAGCGAAAGAGATCAATAGAATCAGTACCATTCTTTTTCTTTTATTCTTTTACTTGTTCCAGTCATTTGACTGCAGCCATTCTGGAGCATCCTCTTGAAGTATTTTTGTCAAACAATTTGACCCCAGGACTTATATTTTAGGCCTCTTTGCTGAAGTGCTAAGTTACAGGAAGTAAACACACCAACATGATGATGGGGGGACAAACACATGCACACACACACGATGGGCTTCTTTCAGTTTCCATCTACCAAAGCCACTCACAAGGCTTTGGTCGGCCCAAGGCTATAGTAGAAGACACTTGCCCAAGGTGCCATGCAGTAGGAATGAACCTAGAACCATGTGGTTGGGAAGCAAGCTTCTTACCACACTGCCACACCTGTGCCTACCAAGCTTTAAAAAAAGAAATAATTACTGGTGTTGATTTGACTAAAATTCTTCAAGATATTTCCTCAGTATAGTTGTAGTCTAATGACTGAAACAAGTAAAAAATAAAAGAACAACGTATGTGTCTGGTAGGAAGTTTGCTTTTCAACCACATGGTTCCAGGTTCAGTGTCACTGCATGGCATCTTGGGCAGATGTCTTGTACCATAGTTCCAGGCCAACCGAAGCCTTGTGAGTGGATTTGGTTGACAGAGGCTGAAAAAAAGCCTGTAATATGTATATGTGTGTGTGTGTGTTACTGTCTCCTGGCCTTGATAGTCTGTGATAGTTGTAAATGAGTGTCAGTGTCTTGCAGTGTCCTTCATTACTTTGCCTAGTAATAGGAAATATTACCTTACTTAGAAACAGGTGAGGGTTGGCAACAGGAAGGACATCTGGCTGTAGATAATCTGCTCCAACAAATACAGTTTAGCCCATGCTAGTATGGAAAAAGTGGATGTTAAATGATGATAATGATTATATATATATATATATATCAAATATAAATTAAAAACAGAACACAAAAGATATCGCGGTACACATGTTTCAAGCTTTATAAACAGTCCGTTATTACATCAGTGTATTATTGATATAAAGATGGTTTAAAGCTCTCTTCAGCTGCAAACATTGTTATTCCAAAGAATTTGCGGCTGAAGAGAATTCTTTAAACCATCTTTTATATCAATAATACACTGATGTAATAACGGATTGTTTATAAAGCTTGAAACACGTGTACCACGATATCCTTTGTGTTCTGTTTTTAATTTTATTTGATATATACTCTCTCACCTCTGCCACTATCTGGTATATAGAGGTGCTTACACTTATCAAGTATTCACTCTAAATTTACAGTGTATATATATATATGTTGCATGTCTCTTTGTTTATTTTTATTCTTGTTCAAAAAAAGTCTGTTTTCTATGTTTTTGTTTTTATGTTTTCGTTTTTCATTGTGTTCAACGTTTTTTTGATGTCCTGTACCCATATATGCATGTATATATACATATATATGTAGGTATGTACATATATGTATGTATATATGGGACATATATTCATTTTTTACTGTTTTCAAATATTTTTTTTTGGTAATCCATGGAGAAAAAACAGAGTACAAATCTTTATGAATTTTACCCATCACCTCACCACTTTCAAAAAGCTACATGCTTCCAATGTTTCCCTTTTAGCTTTTTGGAAAGTGGGGAAGTTTCTTCAGAAATATTGTTGTTTATCTGTTGTTTCTAGCATGTCAGGTTTTCTGGTGGTGGTCTGGTATTTTTAAAGTTTACTATTTCAGTAGAATTCTACGCATGTGGGAAACAGACAAAAGTGAAAGCAAGTAGGTGATAGGTGGGTGAGGTGGCGAAAGGGCATTGAGTGTTTCTGTAAGAAAAATTTTAAAATATATGTATTTCCTGTAAGAAAAATTTTTAAATATATGTATTTCCCAGATTTATAAACTCTGTATTTTTCTACATAGATAACAAAAAAAAAAAAGTTACAAATTAAGAGATTGGGGTCAGGATGGTGGGGAGATTAAAATTTTGAAAACGTGATATCTGGACAAAATCATATTAACCCCCTTTTATATGATGAAATAATACATAGTTTGTGATCTTTCTTAAGAACAGAAAGCACTTTCATGCAAACCCATGCAAATCGTACCCTCCCCCTTTCACTTTTAAACAAACAATAACTTCCATTATGCCAGTGGTACCAATTCTGCCCATAAGAAAAGAGCAAATAATACACAGTGCCTGTAGGTCATAACACCCAGGCAACACTGGGATGCATTGCTAGTGTGTGTGTATATATATATATATATATATATATATATATATATATATATATATATATATAATACTAGCAGTATCGCCCGGCGTTGCTCAGGTTTGTAAGGGAAATAACTATATAAGCATTTTTAGAGAGTTACTTCCCTTATAGATGCCAATTCGGGCTTTCTTAGCTATTTCTGTTTTGGTGTCTTCAAGCCATGAAGTCGTTGTTCTAAAAGAACGCTGGTCTCCTTGATAACGCTTTATGACGTTGATTTCCTTACACTCCCTTCCCCACAGCTTCATGAGGGAGGGAAGAAGGGGGAGAAGCAAACAGGTGCAGGTGTGACCATGGATGCCAACTCCGCCGCCATCGACACACGGAAAATTATGCATTAAAATGGAATAAAAAATGATGTTAAATTATTTTTAAAATCGTAGACTCATCGTTGACGCGCGCTAATACTCAGACGGGCTCGATATGAATCACGACTATAAGATACCCGGTTTTGGTTAAACTGCACCGCAAAATGTGGGAGTAGTTAGGAATCTAAATCGAAGGGGACAGACACTCACACAACTACAGTTTTATATATATAGATATATACCGGAGTAAATACATAAATGTGAAACAAGGTGGGAAAAAGAGTACTCAAATACCAGTGGTAGAGTAATATGCTTTATTTAAAGCAGCAGAAAATTCAACAAAACCTGTTACTCTGAGTTTCACGTTCCCATTCATCGGACAGTTTTTGCTAGAATAGAACCGATTCTATTCTATTCTAGCAAAAACTGTCCGACGAACAGGAACGTGAAACTCAGAGTAACAGGTTTTGTTGAATTTTCTGCTGCTTTAAATAAAGTGTATATATATATATACACACACACACACACCTTCGAAATGCGGAGTAGGTGAAACAGGGGCAACTGATGAAGGGAAATATTCTTTATGTTACATGTCTCGTTTCTCTGTTTGTTTTTTTGTTGTTTGAAAAAAAAGTTCATTTTCTATGTTTTTGTTTTTATGTTTTCGTTTTTCATTGTGTTTAACGTTTTTTTGATGTCCTGTACCCATATAAGCATGTATATATACATATATATGTAGCTATGTACATATATGTATATATATATATATATATATATGCATTTATGTACATATCATTTATATTATTATTATACATACATGCATTCATACATACATACCTACATACCTATATACATACATTCATAGATAGATACATAGATACATACATACATACATACATACACACATCACACACACACACACACACATACATAATTTGAAGCATATATTTATAGTTTGAAAGTAAATCCCTGAAAGCTGATTTGTGATTACTTTGCTAATCATGGTTGATTCTAACAAGTAGTTAAACTGCTATGTAAACTCTAATAGCTTTCATTTTTGTGACTGTTCATAATTAATGCAATATTTTATCTGTTACAATACATAATCTTAATCTAATGAAATTGAATTGTTAATTACTAATGAATTACTTTTGATATTTCAGGTAAAGTCGATTTTATTTCTGAAGGCTTTCTGGATACATCTGTAAACCCTTCAGATATTGCTTTAGGATTTTATAATGGGCTTTGGGCCTATGATGGTTGGTGAGTATTCTTCTACATAATACTATTAACTATAACGCTTATTTTATATTATGTCAATAGCTTTTGTTTTATTTTTATTGTTTACTGTGTGTATCCTAGTTTTAGAATAGGCATACTGTGTAGGCTCTGAATTGACACTGCTAAATAGAATGCCTTGCAGTTTGTTTAATATTACCACTGGCATCTTGGGGGATTTTAGGGGAGTTCATTCTGTTGCAAGCATTTAAGCTACATCTCTGGTTTGAGAATACCTTGTGCCTTCTTTCTTTCTAGATTCGGAAGCCTGTAAAGGGTTAGGAACACTGCTTTCCTACCTGACTAAAAGAGAAAAAAGAAATCTATGCAAGGCTTGGGCAGCTATTAAAACACTGTCTCGCAAAACCTGTCCAACCCATGCCAGCATGGAAAAATTGGATGTAAAATGATGAAGACAAGGGTGCTTAGGCATTCTTACCTGATTGGATTCATTAAGTGGATGGTAAACCACCAAACTGCTGAACCATCACGATTTATATCCAATCATTAAAATGATTTATTACAAAGTTATAGCTACTTTGTAACATTGTTTAATTTCATTTTGTATGGCTTAGCTAAGAAGAGAAGAGCAATGTCCATGACTCTTTCCAGAGCCTCTGAGATTGGTGAGGATTAAAGATTGGAAACGGTGAACTATATATCATGAGTTGTTGCAACAAGTATCAGGATACTGTAATATCAAAACTGGAGACTTGTTTGACTATGAGATTTCTGTAGCAGTGTTAGGATACGAACACATTGCTCTGTGCATTAATCTGGACCATGAAGAAAGAGCTTAACCCTTTTGTTACCAACCCAGCTGAAACCGGCTCTGGCTCTGAGTACAAATGTCTTGTTTCCATAAGTTTTAAATTAAAATCTTCCACCAAGCCTTAGTCAAAATTTATGTTCTTAACACTAGCTTAATGATAACCAAGTTATTTTACTAAATTCTTCGTCATATTTAAAGTAATTGAAAGAAACACAGAGCCTCTCAAAATAAATGCGGTAACAAAAGGGTTAAGTAATACTGGGGTTTTCTATGAGAGTTCTAAACATCTCATAGCACGAGTAATTCATCTCTGCTGTTGTTGCTCAATATGGGATAAGCTTTGCTGACCATTGCTATAATACTGAAAGATGTTATATTTTGGAGACTTCTGCACCCTAACACCTGGGTTTATTGGCACCAAGATATTCTTGGTGCAACTTGGTGAAATGCATCTTGGATCTAGCTGCTTGAAGATGAAGATGACTTGCACTATTTAGCTATCATGATTATATATTTATATATAGCAATTTGTGCTTTTAATTCCTGCATACATCTCTACTGACATGGACATGTAATGTGAACAGATGATATTTGTTGGATAAAGAATTGTTAGTGTTTTGTGGTAAAAGGTATCTATGACAGAGGCTGAATAAAGAAAGCTTAGTGAATAGTTGGGAATGTTGAGTCTTAGAGATTAGATGAAACAATATAAAGGTTCTTTGAAAGTGTTCCCCCAATCTGCATTAGTAGGATGATGGTGATAACAGTTCCAGCTATGACTGCTGCATGTTTAAGTTTATAATAATGTCTTCCAATTCTAAAATCAATGTTCTGAGGAAAAAGCTATTGCCAGAGGCATTCTTTTACTCCATTGTTTGAAATGTTGAGCATTATCAAATTTTTAGTGTTCTGATAGTGTTGTGTTGGTCATATTCTAAATGAAATTTTTTTTGAAAAACTGTCCTGATACTGTCAACAGCAAAGTCCCTCTCTGCCAACACAAGAGAATCATTAGTAGTATGCCAAACCTCATTGACATTCCAGTCTTTTAAGTACTGTACATCTCCATCAAGTTGGCCAGAACTGCATCAAGATACACTTGTGAAGGGCTTCTTTCCCTCTTCTCCTCTTGTGCTGGTTGACGCTCTTCAGAGTCAAGTTCTGAAACTTGATCAGAACCACCCAACGCACTGCAGTCCTTCCCTCCCAATATCTCTCCACACTGCAGTCCTTTACTCCCAATATCTCTCCACACTGCACTTAAATGGATGTTAATCATTTCCATGGATGACTTGGTTGCCACTGCAGTGTTTACAGTTGTCATCTGGCCTTTCCTAGACATCCTTTGATACTGTACTATAGTACAGTATTAAGGTAATATGTTTTAGAAATTTTAGTTCTGAAACATATGTGAATAGAAGTTGATTTGATATGGTGTTTAGGTTTCTAGTTCAAATCTACTTTGCATGTTTTTTTGTGATTTGGGGCAGCATACTTAATTTTTACATACCCCAGTTCACCCATCTGTCAGATGTAGTTACCAGAGCATCTTAAGAAATATTACCTTCCATAAATTGGTCTCCTGCATAGTGAGGAATTGGTTATGTATTTCTCTAGCCCTTAACACCTTGAAAGTGTAGCAAAACATAAATCTGTAAAGATTGCAAAGCTAGGATGATTAAAAATGAAGTCAGTTTATTTCAATGATCAAGCAAGATGTGATAAATATGTTTGTCTAAAACTTTCTAAATCATCCTCTAATATAAGACATTCGAGGGCACGTAAAAAGCACCCACTACACTCTCGGAGTGGTTGGCGTTAGGAAGGGCATCCAGCCGTAGAAACATTGCCAGATCAGACTGGGCCTGGTGCAGCCTTCTGGCTTCCCAGACCCCAGTTGCACCGTCCAACCCATGCTAGTATGGAAAGCAGACGCTAAATGATGATGATGATGATGATGAATGTTGCATAAATCTTAAAGAATAAAGAAATATATTGCATTATGTTGCAGGAACAACTTGAATTTTGTCACTGAAGAATTAAAAGACCCTTTCAAGTGAGTATGAATGAAGTATATTAAAATTCTGTTGTGTCTGGAGAGAGTCATTTTCTTTTTGTGCCTTATAATGTAACACACTCACTGGTGAAGTTTCCACTTATTTCCTATTTTTATTTTCCTAAACTTTTCGTTTCGTCCTGCAACCTTTTCAATAGTCTTGACTCTCACTGGTGAGTGTGTTACATTATAAGGCACAAAAAGAAAATGACTCTCCCCAGACACAACAGAATATGTTTCAACACACGAACTCATATAAAGAATCTTGCAAACCAAATCCAAAAACGAAATATAATAATAATAATAATAATAATAATCATCGTTTAATCATCATCGTTTAACATCCGTTATACGATGATTAAACGATGATTATTATTATTATTATATTTCGTTTTTAGATTTGGTTTGCAAGATTCTTTATATGAGTTTGGAAATTATTGTATACAGTGCTCAGGTGCACCACAACTTGTCAGAAAGTGTGTATATATTAAATTAATTCTCTGTTTTGTTAATTTGACTTTGATTTCTCCCTATGACTGTTTCTTAACTATCTTTAGTGATACATAATGTTATATTAAAACCCCAAAATCATGTTAAATACAGTTACCCAGAGTTTCCTGGTTGAAATAATAATTCATTTTGCCATTTTTCAAGCTGAGAACAAGACCGTTTATTTAACAAGATTTGTGGTTTTTATTATTACATTGCCTGACAACCGATGGTGGTGTGTTAATGTCCTCATAACTTAGCGGTTCGGCAAAAGAAACCGATAGAATAAGTACTAGGCTTACATAGAATAAGTCCTGGGATCGATTTGCTTGACTAAAGGCGGTGCTCCAGCATGGCCACAGTCAAATGACTGAAACAAATAAAAGAGTATATTACAAATTTAAAAATTTTATTTATCTGTTCACATATGTCTGTGGCTATTACACTGAGGTTGAGGTTACTTGTAGAATGACTTAAAATTCAAAGTTTGATTTTTAGAATGGTGGTATAAAACGATCCCAAATTCTTAGGGTAAATTTTAGGATTTAAAGGTCGTCTTATACACGGAAATATACAGTAGGTGCAATACTAAGGCAATATTGTTGTTTTACATAAAAGTACAGCAATGTATCAGCTAGCATGGATTTTGAAAGCTCTGTGCAGCAGAGTCATGATATTCCCTTCAGAAGGTGGAAGTTGATACTAGTTTATAATTCGTTTTGCTTTCATGTGTACCTACAGTATTGTCTCAGTAATACACCTACTTGCATAGCATTCATTATTATATCAACAGATCATTAACCACTTGAAACAACTGTGAAGATAAGGCTTGATTATATCATGTAAATTATATATGCTGCTTTTATATAAATATCTTCCTTACACCTGTTATTGTTTGTCTCTACTTCAGGGGTTGGTGATCTGGGGTAAATTACTCCAAGTGGGGTAAAAATGAAATTCTTATAGGTAAAATCTTTATATATAAAATTGAAGTTGTGTGTGTGAGACTCTGTCTCCTCCGATTTAGATTCCTAACTACTCCCACATTTTGCGGTGCAGTTTAACCAAAAGCGGGTATCTTATAGTCGTCATTCATATCGAGCCCTTCTGGGTATTAGCGCGCGTCTATGATGAGTCTACGATTTAAAAAAAAAATTACCATCTTATTTCCACATTTTTAATGATTTTTGCTCGGGTTATATAAGTGAAGTAACTCTCTAAAAATGCTTATATAGTTATTTCCCTTATAAACCCGAGCAACGCCAGGCGATACTGCTAGTTATATTTAAAAACTTAATGAGAAGCTGAAGTCATGAAGAAAATGGGTTAGGTACAATTCCAAATCTTTATTCTATCTTGACTGTTTTATTGTATTTTTTTTTTTAGAAATTTACCTCGTGCTATTATGATTGGAATACCTACAGTGACATTTTGTTATATATTGGTCAATATTGGCTATTTTACTGTGATGTCCAAAGAAGAAATACTCATGTCCAATGCTGTGGCTGTGGTATGTATTTAGAAATCTAATTATATTTTACTAATTAATTTCACCTTTTTAATTTGTTGGTAAATGTCACACCCCACCCCCATCAATTCATATTCCTCTTAATAAAACATACAATATGATATCTTGCTAAGTGCAAATGTGGCTTTATGGACAATTTTTTCTCTACTATAGTATTCGGGATGAAACTATGTTATAACAGAAGAAATTTAAACTGTGCTCTTATATATATATTCAATTATATATCATGTGACTGACCAGGCTATCAGATGTTGCTACACATTGCTGGTCACAATGCGGTTCGCATTGTTTTAGCCTTCAAATGACGCCACCCAACTGGCTAAGTGAGCAGGCCAACAGAAGAAAGAGTGAGAGAAAGTTGTGGTGAAACAGTACAGCAGGGATCGCCCCCCCCCCTGCCGGAGCCTCATAGAGCTTTAGATGTTTTCGCTCAATAAACACTCACAGCGCCCAGTCTGGGAATTGAAACCGTGATCGTACGACCGCGAGTCCACTGCCCTCACCACTGGGCCATTGCACCTCCACATACACACACATATATATATTTAACCCTTTTGTTATTGTATTTATTTTGAGATGCTCTGTTTCTTTCAATTATTTTAAATATAACAAAGAATTTAGTAAAATAACTTAGTTATCATTAAGCTAGTGTTAGGAACGTAAATTGTGACTAAGAATTGGTGGAATATTTTAGTTCAAAACTTATGAAAACAAGACATTTTACCACAGAGCCAGAGCCAGTTTTGGCCGGGTTAGTAACAAAAGGGATGGCATGTAAAAAGCACCATCCGATCGTGGCCCGTTTGCCAGCCTCGTCTGGCACCTGTGCCAGTGGCACGTAAAAAGCACCCATTACACTCACGGAGTGGTTGGCGTTAGAAAGGGCATCCAGCTGTAGAAACACTGCCAGATCAGACTGGGCCTGGTGCAGCCTTCTGGCTTCCCAGACCCCAGTTGAACCGTCCAACCTATGCTAGCATGGAAAGCGGACGCTAAACGAGGATGATCATGATGATATATATAAGCTGTGCAAAGGAGGCAACTAATGGGTTTTCAAAACTAGTTTGGGGGAATTAATGAAAGAGATGTTGAATAGTGAAATGTTGTTGAAAAACATTGGAAAAAAAAAATTATGAAAAATCATTGGGTGGGGGTAGGGGAATGGAAACTTATTATTTTTGTAATATATAAAAAAGTAGGAAGTTTTAGATGTATTGGTTATGTTATGGCTATAGTGTTTTGACTAGCAAGCTTTCAGTAAGTAAATTAGCTTCCTAATACTGCAGAATGTGTTGTGTAGTTAGTGGCTGTGTGGTAAGTAGCTTGCAAACCAACCACATGGTTCCGGGTTCAGTCCCACTGCGTGGCATCTTCTGCTATAGCCCCGGGCCGACCAATGCCTTGTGAGTGGATTTGGTAGACGGAAACTGAAAGAAGCCTGTCGTATATATTTATGTATATATGTATGTGTGTGTGTTGTGTGTCTGTGTTTGTCCCCCTAGCATTGCTTGACAACTGATGCTGGTGTGTTTACGTCCCCGTCACTTAGCGGTTCGGCAAAAGAGACTGATAGAATAAGTACTGGGCTTACAAAGAATAAATCCCGGGGTCGAGTTGTTCGACTAAAGGCGGTGCTCCAGCATGGCCGCAGTCAAATGACTGAAACAAGTAAAAGAGTAAAAGAGTAAAGTCCAATGTATAGAAATAAATTTAATGGATGATGTAATAGAAATAATGTAATCTAGGATTGAAAGTATAAGAAATAAAACATTTATTTACTTAATCTCATGTTGCGCTGAGTGGTGCAGTGAAAGCATGCTGGGCCTGTAACCGATAAGTCTGTAAATTGAAACTGCTCACCGCAAAGAAATGGATACTATTTTTGATATTTATACATCGCAACTGAGTTGTCTACATATATACCAACCACATACATGATACATTTATATATACCTTCAGGTGTTGGTACAAATTATATGATTCATGGTGGCGAGCTGGCAGAAACATTAGCACGCCGAGTGAAATGCTTAGCAGTATTTCATCTGCCGCTACGTTCTGAGTTCAAATTCCGCCGAGGTTGACTTTGCCTTTCATCCTTTCGAGGGTGATTAAATAAGTACCAGTTACGCACTGGGGTCGATGTAATCGATTTAATCTGTTTGTCTGTCCTTGTTTGTCGTCTCTGTGTTTAGCCCCTTGTGGGTAGTAAAGAAATAGGTACAAATTATATGATTCAATGGTCTACTCTTCTATTACACCACCGCTACCATCAGAGTCAACAACAGCGATCGCTTGAGCTGTTAGAAACAGCAATCAAATCTACCACAAATGATATTCACTCCTGTTAAGAAAGGAAAGGACACATCAGATAACATTGTGTTAAACATATCACAAATTAGACAGGGTAGCTATGGCTAGGATGCCATAATTATATGTCTGTTTGATCAGGACTGACCTGGGGTTAAGAGGTCACCAACTGGGGTCAAGAAGCCACCAATTGACTAGAGTTACACCAAAACCCAAGTAGTGTAGTGGACAGAGATGTGAGCAGCAACAGGACTTTTTGCTTAGTATATAAGATAAATTTCGAGGCGCAATGGCCTAGTGGTTAGGGCAGCGGACTCGTGGTCACAGGATCACGGTTTCGATTCCCAGACCGGGCGTTGTGAGTGTTTATTGAGCGAAAACACCTAAAAGCTCCACGAGGCTCCGGCAGGGGTGGTGATCCCTACTGTACTCTTTCACCACTCTTTCTCCCACTCTTTCTTCTGTTGGCCTGCTTGCTTAGCCAGCGGGGTGGCGTCATTCGAAGGCTAAAACAATGCGAACGCATTGTGACCAGCGATGTGTAACAACATCTGATGGTCTGGTCGGTCACGTGATCACGTGATATAAGATAAATAAGTGAAGTATATTGAAGCCAGCAATAGATCTTAAAGTAAATTAAAGGTAGAATGAGGACAAGTATTTCAATATTGTGTGTAGTAAATAATATAAGATACATGTAAATCGTCCTTTATGTTGTCAACTACATTGTAGTCATATGTTTGTAGTTAATTACTTCAGATATCCTTATATTTTCTTTAGGTTTGGGGAAAGAAAGTTCTTGGAGTAATGGCCTGGATCATGCCTGTATTTGTTGTACTTTCCTGTTTTGGTGCTGCTAATGGCAGCTTGTTTTCAAGTGGCAGGTAAAGAAATATAGTGTAATCTGTTTTCAAATATCTAACAATGTATATGCTTTAAGTTTGATACATAAATTGCGGTTTTGAACTAATACTGCTTCTGTTGCCTATCTTTTATGTTTTTCATTCATTTTGACTGCAGCCATCCTGGGGCACTGCTTTGAAGGGTTTTAGTCGAACAAATCGACCCCAGGACATTTTTTTAAAAGCCTAGCACTTATTCTATCAGTCTCTTTTGTTGAACTGCTAAGTTACTACGGCATAAAAATGCCAATACTGTTTGTCAAGCAGTATTGGGGGACAAACAGATGGAAAAACACGTGTGTGTACATACATGCATGCATACATACATACATACATACATACATACATACATACATACATACATACATACATAATTATTATTATTAATATTATTATTATTATTATTATGGCTGCCCCCTCGTTATCGAGTATGGCCATTGCACGAAGCTTAACTGTTACTGGTGCTGTGATCGAATGTGACTTTTTAGCCCAGCTAAAGATCTACAATGTCTTATACAAAATTGGCAACTAAAACCTTTACTGGTAATAGCCGGCTGTAGTTGTAACTGGGCTTCATGTACCTTCGCATGTTGTTTAAGTCCTCTTGCCGAATTACACTCTCTTCCACATGCCCGACAGATATGATTAGTATGGTGTGTTACACCACCACCAGTGGCCATACATACATATATACATACGTACGTACGCAGGCACGCTTGAAACAAGTAAAAGAGTTAAAGAAAAGAATATGCCAACTGAGTCTCTTCCTTTCTTAAATAATTTCTACATTTCTATGGGATTTTAAGAAATAAACTAAGGAAAAAAATAATTTGAAATTTTGTGCTCTTAGAAATAATCACCCACCACATCAAACTGTCGTACAAAATGCATTTTTGAGACTGTAAAAAGTGTAGCTTGTCAGTTGGATGTAATAGGTGTTGGTTTGAAAGTGTATTGAATTCCAAATTATTTTCTTTTTTTTAGTTCATAGAAATGTTCCATACACTACATTCACATTGCAAATTGAAGACAGTAAAGCAAACCAGTACACAAATATATTTAGCACAATCACAGATTCCATGTTTAATCAAAATTATAGATATAACTGTAACAATGTACAAACGATATATTGCTTCCATTTTGGACCATGCCATTCCTACCTGGGCTTGTAATCCCTCCTCAGTACAAAGGTGTTTTAAATCTATTTTTCCTGTTAAAAGTAGAGGTTAGTTTCACATCACATGATGGTGTACATCGTTCACCCTCTAAGACCAGCACAAAAAAATCCCAAAATATTAAAAATTAAAGATCACTTGTACATTCAAGGAACAAAGAGATAAAATGTATTTAGTCGGTCAGCGATGTGTGTAGAGCAGTGGTTTTCAACCAGGGTTCCGTGGTACCTTAGGGTTCTGCCAGTACAGTCCAGGGGTTCCGCAAGAAGTTACAAAACTGCTAAAATCGGAAGTAATTTTTAATTCTCCTGTGCAGATATGTGTGCATAAGACTATTAAATTATTGCAATGGGGTTCCTCGAGCCAGTGGAATGTTTCCTTGGGGTTCCGCTCCAGCAAAAAGTTTGAAAAGCACTGGTGTAGAGAATTAAAATAACTGATGTAAAAGATTGAGATTTGCAAAAGATTCGGTTTCTGATCTGGTGGAATCAATATGGGAACAAAAAGAAATTAACATTGAAATCATCGAGAAATGACTTCAAATGGGAGGCAACTCTAAATAAGCCAAAAAACAAAGTATTAGAGTCGCCTCCCTTGCTTGTTCGACGCGAGTTGGTTTAGTCCCAAACAATTTCCCTAACCAGCGCACTTAATTCTCTGGTTATTTCTAATGTTAAAATATTGGAAATAATCCAACAAACCTTTTTAACGGCTCTTTATAATTAAATTATCAATATAATATAAAAACCGAACTCCTGTTTTGTTTAGTGGTACAGTGGCTGTAATGTCTAATCCTTCATACGATACAAATTGCAGCTACTCACCACATTCACATGCAACATAATGCATTCAATCTTATGCACTTCAGACACTATAAAACCATTATCCAAACGTTGAAGGGTGCTTTTATGCAGCATACCACCCTCAGGTTCTCATATCTTCCAAACTGCCATTGATCTATTACATAATACCTCCTCTCTTCCGTTTTTTAATCGTGATAACTTTGAAAGCAATACTCCCAAAGAAAAAGCCTTCCAATCAAATGTTAAACCCTCGTTGTTACTCGTAGTAGTGGTTGATGATGATATTTCTGGCGATGTTGCTGTTAATGATGTTAACCACGTTCGGATGGTTCTCTTATGTGCCACCGGCACTGGTATCACAGCTACGATTTCCATTGATGTTGATCGATTTTGATTTTGATTTTCGACTTCACTTGCCTCAACAGGTCTTCACAAGTAGAGTTTTGTGTTCCAAGAAGGAAAGGTATGCATAAGTGGACTGAGGCCATGGGTTATGGCCTCACTTGTTCTGCCGGGTCTTCTCACGCACAGCATACTTCCAAAGGTCTCGGTCTCTAGTCATTTCCTCGGTGAGACCTAAAGTTCGAAGGTTGTGCTTCACCACCTCGCCCCAGGTTTTCCTGGGTCTACCTCTTCCACAGGTTCCCTCAACCGCTAGGGTGTGGCACTTTTTCACACAACTATCTTCATCCATTCTCACCACATGACCATACCAGCGCAAACGTCTCTCTTGCACAGAAAAGAAAACTAGAATTGGAGTTAGTGTGGTAGAATCTGGAACCTGCATGAAGCTGATGATGGTGTATGTTTGTGTGAGATAGAGAAGAGAGAGAATGGTGTTATGTGTAGGAATGTACAATCTAATATTTTGGGTCTTGTCCTTTGCATGAGAATGAGAAGAAAGCAAAAAGTGGTATAGTCTCATGAAATTGTAGGTAAATAGAAATGGTTGAAAATCTACACATTAAAAAGAAGAAACCTATTTGACTTTATTTTCAGATTAAACTTGGTTGTAGCAAGAGGTGGACACTTGGTGAAAGCCCTCTCATTTATCCATGCGAAACGTCTTACACCAATCCCATCAATCATTTTCACAGTATGTATCTTATTTTTTTTTTTGTTAGGTTTATATTATAAATTTGAAATACCGTAAATCCTTGAGTATAATCCACACTTTTTCCCCAAAATTTAAAGGTCAAAATCCCTAGTGCGTACTATATACGAGGTTAAAAATGAAGAATTTTTTCTTAGCAATGTCCGAGTCTCTATTTGCTGTCGGCAATGTTTATTCAGACGCATTTTGTGATGTCGGGCGTGAAAATACCTTAAGCTAAGCCTGAAAGCAATGAAGTCATAAAAGAATCATCCATAACTTGCAGAAAGTAACATTTATTAAAATAAAAGTATTCAGAACACAGAATAACATGTAACAAAAACAATTTGCAAGCATATTTACATTCCCATATAACAGTTAAGAACAGCATTATTATTGTATTATGCATGCGTGGAAGTGTTTGTTCGACTAGGTGCTGCTGGTTTAATTACATACGACTCAAGTTAGAGAAGGGGTGCTTATTATACACAAGGTTTAGGTTTTTCAGAGGTACAGCCCCATAAAAATCCCCTGTGTATTATACTCAAGGGCAGACTATACTCGAAAATTTATGGTATTCAATAGAATGGTTTGAAAATTTTTGAAAATTATACTTGTGACTGGTATTTAAGGGGATTTACATAAGGAGATTTACAGTAAGCATGTAGAGAGATGAAATGCTCTGAAATGATTTGCTTAGACATCTGTGAATCAGTGAAGGAGCCTTTATATGGTTACTTGACTTGTTAGAAATAGCAGCCAAATCTGTCACAATTGACACATTTTCTTTATAAGAGTTTATCCAAAGACTAAAGCTTAATTAGAGTAGAAGCTTATCTTGGATTTTGAGGTACTTCAAGTGATTAAGAGTGCAAGATTTCTCCATGGACAGGATGCAAGTCCATTTCAGAATTAAGCCCATCTTCTGGTACAACTGGTGCTCCTTTTTAGTTGAGTATACTGGTACAGTGAAGTGCTTTGCTCAAAGACACAATATACTCTTTAGTACAAGAATAGAATCCATAACTTTATTATTGTGCATCTAAAACTTAGTCACTAGGTCACACACCTTCACACTTTATAAAAAAGGACACAATGGATAAAGATACACTATGTTTGGTGGAGAGGAAAAAAAAAGGCTTGCTAGAATGTTTTTGATTATAGTTCTTTATCAGGGCCAGCTTGGGGCCTAAAAACATCAATATAAATTAATGGAATAAAGCGTTACTGGTACAGAGAGGTTCATTTAAATACATTACTTCCTTGCGCTAAAAAAAAATTCATATTAATCAAGTTATTGATTTTTAAGATAGAAAGAATACAAACTTGCATATCTTGGGAGCGTGCATAGTTGATCTAAACTAACTGCATCATAATGTCACCGTTGGTGATATTTTAACTCTACCGTTTCTGCTATATACTCTTCTTTGTGTTCATTCTGGCGAAGTTAAACTGACCCTTCGTCCTTCCAGTCATTAAAATAATGTACCCTTTCAGGGGAGGTGACTCTCGTTTTGTGTTCTTGATTAATCTCCCTTTATAATCTAAATTTTTCCACTGTGTAATGTATTATAACGTGAAATGTAATGTTTGATAAACACACTTTTAGTTTCGTAGTGAAATTTTCGCTTCAAATCTTGATGGAGTCATAACTTACAATGTATCTCAGGCATTTTAAAAACTTGACGGAGCCCATCCTTCTCCAGAGAGACATACAGAAAAAAATTAAAGACTACTGTAAAAACCCATGTAATTTGCACACCTATGTAATTTATGCAGGTAATATTCAGGATAAAAATTGTTAAATAAAAGCTTCAACTCACGTAAAATTCGCACCCAAGAGTTTTCAGACAAACACAGACACACAAACACACACATATATACATTTATACGATGGGCTTCTTTCAGTCTACCAAATCCACTCACAAGGCTTTGGTCGGCCCGAGGCTATAGTAGAAGACACTTGCCCAAGCTGCCATGCAGTGGGACTGAACTCGGAACCATGTGGTTGGTAAGCAAGCTACTTACCACACAGCCACTCCTATGTCATTAGCAAATGCTTCGTGGCACATCCTCTGGCACTTTACCGTCTGAGTTCAAACTCCCACCGGGGTCACCTTTGCCTTTTATTCCTTAGAAGACAGTATAACGGATAATAGTATTGGAACTCTGTGGGAGTTTTAGATTTAGAAGTTGAATCCCATCATGAAGCTATGTATATATGTCATGTTCTAATCAACAAGTAAATGATACACAAATTATGTTTTTATATATTGTAATAATGACATTTTATTTTATTTTGCAGACAGTTGTTGGTATTTTTTTAATTATGGTGTTTGAATTGGGTAATTTGATTGAGTTCTTTAGTTTTACTGCTTGGATATTTCATGGCCTTACTTGTCTCTGTGTAATTATTCTCCGCCGTACACAAAAGGATCTTCACCGACCATATCGTGTAAGTTTTCACAATTCATTTTATATACTCTGTATCTGGGGAATAAATACACTAGCTTATAACTAAACTATAGTATTGTATTGGTAAGCATAACAATAATATTATAACTTTCTTTATTGGCCACACCACAGGGCTGAACACAGAGGGGACAAATGCAATGAAGAATTTTTAACTGAATGAAGCAACCTCAGTATTTAATTTTTTTTTTTTTGGTAAACCTGGTACTTATTCTATTGGTCTCTTTTGTTGAACTGTTAAGTTCCAGGGATGTAAATACAAGCCAGTTGTCAAGTAGTAGTGGGGAACAAACACAAACACACATACATACAATGGGATTTTTCCAGCTTCTGTCTATCAAATCCACTCAGGATTTCAGTTGGCCTGAGGCTAAGGTAGAAGACACTTGCCCAAGGTGCTATGCAGTGGGACTGGACCTGGAGCCATGTGGTTGGGAAGAAAGCTTATATATATTTCTTTACTGCCCACAACGGGCTAAACATAGAGGGGACAAACGAGGACAGACAAAGGGATTAAGTCAATTACATCGACCCCAGTGTGTAACTGGTACTTTATTTATCGACCCCGAAAGGATGAAAGGCAAAGTCGACCTCAGTGGAATTTGAACTTAGAACGTAATGGCAGACGAAATACGGCTATGCATTTCGCCCGGCGTGCTAACGTTTCTGCCAGCTCACCGCAAGCTTATATATATATATATATATATATTTATTTATATCTTCACTAAATATGCTTTATTTCAATATAGACATACTGTGTATTGGTTATGTTCCTAGGCATAATTTTACTGAAAAAATTATTGATATTGCATAGTCTAATAATATCCCTTTTTTTTCTCTTTAGGTACCAATATTCGTGCCAGTCCTTGTTATTCTTGGATCAATCTATCTGATTGTTACACCAATTATCCTAAATCCAAGAATTGAATTTTTGTATGCATTTATGTTTGTGATCAGTGGTCTTCTTGTCTATTTCCCATTTATTCACTACAAACTGAGATTCCCTTACATTAGTAAGTTACTTCATTTTCATATATATATAATATATTTCATTATACACTTCTTCTATTGTTGTTTTTGCCACTTTATATTTCTACGCTTTTTCAGGCACATGTTCTTCTTGTCTGATACTATATATTTGTTCCTCCTCCTTGTCTCATAATCTTATGTAGTTTATATGTGATTCTTATCTCTGCATAAATGTGTGGTCCCACCATGTTGTCCAGCCCATGCCACCATGGATCATGGATGTTACATGATGATGATGATGATGGTTTCACTAAATGTATCTTAGTCTGGGAAATCATCAAATACCACAGGCAGCCTTTAACTTTTTCTTTCCAAAAGATTTTTAACCCAATATTTATTTGCTGTTATTCATATCTTTATTTACTTTGCGATTCATCATTCCTAAAATGAATGATCTATTCATCTATCTTTAATCTTTTACTTGTTTCAGTCATTAGACTTAGGCCATGCTGGGGCACCACCTTGAAGAATTTTTAATTGATTTGATAAGTTGTTATTAAAACTGAAAGATAAAATGATGATATCAAAATGTATTGGGTCGCGTGTAAGGATGGAAGGAGTTGAAGAGGAACTGAGAACTATTATATTATGATCCTGAAACAAACATCTTTACGGAGTGTACTGTGTGTATGTAGTTTATCATATGATGGACTCTCTCATTCAAGATGACATGAGTGTTCAGCTTTTGCTGAACGATCTGCACAAATTATTTATTTCATCATCATCATCATCGTTTGACGTCCGCTTTCCATGCTAGCATGGGTTGGATGATTTGACTGGGGACTGGCGAACCAGATAACTGCACCAGACTCCAATCTGATCTGGCAGAGTTTCTACAGCTGGATGCCCTCTGAGAGTAGTGGGTGCTTTTACGTGCCACCGGCACTAGGGCCAGTCAGGCGGTACTGGCAACGGCCATGCTCAAATGGTGCTTTTTATGTGCCACCTGCACAGAAGCCAGTCGAGACGGCGCTGGCATCGGCCACGTTCGGATGGTGCTTTTTACGTGCCACCGGCACAGAACATCCTCATGCACCTCCAGCCAGACAAGCTTTTCATCCACACCTTTCTCCTGTGCAATGACATGCATTGGCTTGTTGGGATTGGTGTTCTGATGGCATCAGATCTATTTCTTTATTGCCCACAGGGGGCTAAAAATAGAGGGGACAAACAAGGACAGACAAAGGGATTAAGTCAATTACATCGACCCCAGTGCGTAACTGATACTTATTTAATCGACCCCGAAAGGATGAAAGGCAAAGTCGACCTCGGCGGAATTTGAACTCAGAATGTAGCGGCAGACGAAATACGGCTACACATTTTGCCCGGCGTGCTAACGTTTCTGCCAGCTCGCCGCCTTCTGATGGCATCAGATCGTTGATTGTGGGTTTTCCTCTCTGCTGTTATTTTGTAGTTGAATCCTGAATCTTCCAGTTCCTTTCTTGCTTTTACCATCATTCTTCTGCTGACGTTGAGGAAGTCTGAAATCTCCTTGTTTGTCCTTGCAGCATGGATTCCAAGACAGACTCCATGTCTGTTCCACATATTGGAAGAGGGTTGGGTTCGAAATTTTCCATTAGTCTATTATTCTGCAAAAAAAAAAAATAAAATAAAGCAAAAATGGTTATTGTTTTTAAGAAAACGACTGACAACAAAGTAAAAAAAAAAAATGTATAAAATTAATAGTTGAAAATTGCAAATAAATACTGTCTGTACTCAAATGTATAATAACATTTATGTATAAATTGATATTTTTTCAGATGAAATTACTGAAGTTGTCCAAAAAATATTGCTGATTGCTCCAATTCATGCGGAATAAGTTGAAGACAATAAATGACAGGACTTTGATCTCCACGGAACATCATATCAACTTCACAGTTCTTTAACAGTTTACATATATATATGTGTGTGTGTGTGTGTGTGTGTTATACATATGTTTATATTTATATACACTTGAAGGATGCTGATATCTGAAAGATTTTGATTATTTTAATGATGCCTTTTCCTAAAATTGTCATTTAAAAGAAAAATAACGTATCGTAAGATGAGCGGCTTACTTAATTACCTCTGTGTCTTTGAAAAATTCCATATAATTGAACATATTGTTGATTACCTCAAAAAAAGCATTCATTTTCAAATTAGCTATTAAAGTTATGTATTGACTATATACAAGGGACTGTAGTAGTCCCGGCATTTTGGTAAATGTTAAATGCATGCAGTTGTGATAATTTCTGTGTTGCAAATATTGACAGTTGTAAAAGCAAAAGAACTGAATTTGTATTCACAAAGATAATCACTTCTGACTCCCATGCACAATATTTATATATATATATATATATATATAATATATATAATATATATATATTAGAGGGAAACCACTATGTGGACACCCATATGCTAGAAATAGATCCGCAATGGTCTTACCACTAAGAAATGTACTCAAGAAAAATTTAGCAAAACAGCCCAAAAATGGTAAGACATAGCGGATCTATTTCTAGCATATGGGTGTCCACATAGTGGTTTCCCTCTAATATGTATATAATACCATTTTACTCAACCTTCGGTTTTTTTTATATGCTAGACCACTGGTGTGAAATCGATGTTAATTAAATTAATATCTAATTTCTCACCCTCATTTTAAATTTATATATATATATATAATTATGAGGATATCTATCTGTTCTACTCTATCTAATCTATCTTCTTTATCTGATTGATCTTTTCTATTACATAATCTATCTATCTATTCTAGCTGCTTATCTATCTTATCTGTATACACAGATAGGATACCCTCAAAATGAATAATTATCAAGTCAGTGTTTATTAAAATACATTTCTTTTTCAAACTTAAAGATAATCTACACATAGAATTTAATTTTTTTTTATGAAGACTTGTTTTCAAATTGATGATTGTTGTCCAGGCACTGCTGTTAAGGTAAAACAATGGAATTGCAGGCACCAAGAAACACTTTATTCAGTGATTGTGTGCATTCTCATTTAATGGCTACCCTCAATTTGTTGGCTGTTGCTGGTTTTGCACTGAAACCTTTATCTATTCAGTATCTACATAAAAGAAAGATGAGTGGTGTGAGAGCTGCTGTACATGGAGGGTATTCTACTGAACCTCTTTGTCAAATGCAACTGTTTGGCAAAATCTCATCAAAGTCAGCCTTTACATTATTATGGTGATGTTGGGGTGTATGTGTATATGCATATACACGTGTATATATATATATATATATATATATATATATATATATATGTGTGTGTGTGTGTGTGTGTATGTGTATGTATATATCATCATCATCGTTTAACATCCGCTTTCCATGCTAGCATGGTTTGGACGATTTGACTGAGGTCTGGCGAACCAGATGGCTGCACCAGACTCCAATCTGATCTGGCAGAGTTTCTACAGCTGGATGCCCTTCCTAACGCCAACCACTCTGAGAGTGTAGTGGGTGCTTTTATGTGCCACCGGCACTAGGGCCAGTCAGGCGGTACTGACAACAGCCAGACTCAAATAATGTTTTTTATGTGCCACCTGCGCAGGAGTCAGTCCAGTGGCACTAGCAACAACCTCGCTCGAATGTTTTATATATATATATATATCTATCCAAAAAAGAAGCACTCTCTAAAGTATAGAGCAGTAATGTATCTATGTGTAGTTAAGTCTATGACTGGACATAGACTTAACTACATATATATATATATATGTGTGTGTGTTAATGAATATGCACGTGTATATGTATATATGTGTATACGTATGTATGTATATACACTTGTGTGTGTGTATAAATATATATATATATATTATATCATATACAGTATTAGATACTCAAGATTTAAACCATAACACAATATTTTCACTACGGAAAATATGTTGGCTGATTACTTTGTGTGCTGCCAAAAATATGTATGATTACAAAAAATTAGAAGGAAATTAATTTCTGGATTTTGGATAGGGCACTAGATTGTAATGATGAAGAAAATGCATCGGGTATTCACTGCTGAAATACTTCCCAAAGAGATGGGCATTTCGAATAGCAGACAGCATAATGTCCAAGATTTTAAACATTTCAAATAACAGCTAATCTGCGTTTCAGACAGGAAATTTATAAAAGCCAAGTAATTTAAAATATTAAATTTTGTGATCATAATTGTAACAGTATTTCCTGGAGCATTGTTTCTTTGTCACTTTTCTGATAATGCATATTTTGGTATGACAGAGAGATCAACCAACTTATTTGTTCGTAAATTTGTTTTGGAGATAAAATTTCAGAGTAGTCCATGCCATATATATATATATATATATATATATATATATATATATATATATATATATATATATCGCCGTGATCACCGTGACCGCCCAGGCTTTCAGATGTTGCTACACATCACTGATCACAATGCGCTTCGCATTGTTTTAGCCTTCGGATGACGTCACCTCGCTGGCTAAGCGAGCAGGCCAACAGAAGAAAGAGTGAGAGAAAGTTGTGGTGAAAGAGTACAGTAGGGATTTCCACCCCCACCCCAGCCCCACCCCCACCCCCTGCTGGAGCCCTGTGGAGCTTTAGGTGTTTTCGCTCAATAAACACTCACAACACCTGGTCTGGGAATCGAAACCGCGATCCTATGACCGTGAGTCTGCTACCCTAACCATTGGGCCATTGTGGCTCCACACACACACACACACACACACACACACACACACACACACACACACACACGCATATATATAAGAAAATGAGATGATAATGGAAGGAAATGGTTTTGTTATGAATCATTAGTGTACAGCTGTTTCTGCTATTAGAAGCAGTGGACTCATTGTCAAGTGCCTGAATAACATCCTATAGCTTCATCAGAGCCTCAA